>NC_048302.1:81423589-81603775 GCF_013100865.1 Trachemys scripta elegans | reverse complement strand
TTATCAAACTGTCTGTATTGGGCTAGCTTGATTATCACTTCAAAAGTTTTTTTTTTCTTAATTAATTGGCCTCTCAGATTTGGTAAGACAACTCCCACCTGTTTATGCTCTCTGTATGTGTGTATATATATCTCCTCAATATATGTTCCATTCTATATGCATCCGAAGAAGTGGGCTGTAGTCCACGAAAGCTTATGCTCTAATAAATTTGTTAGTCTCTAAGGTGCCACAAGTACTCCTGTTCTTCTTTTTGCGGATACAGACTAACACGCTGTTACTCTGAAACCTTTGGAGTAATGTAATCACTTGTTTCAGTGTGCTGAACTAGCGTCTACACAAATCAGTGTAATGATTAATTGCAAATCTGGCAAGATGGTTAATAGGGGGGAAATGTAATATTCCTGACCCTACTTTCAGTTGTCTCCCCTAACTATTAGAATCTCATTTAGTCTTACTTTGCTATTTCACCAGGGAGCAATGCTGTACCAGATAATCTGACACATGCAATTGTTGCTATTAGAATGCTGTCTACTATAAAATAAATTGAGCAGGCAGAGCATAGATGGGACTGGCTATACATACAGTGCTAACTAAACATAATTAAAACACTCTCTCTTATTTGATGGCAGCATGTGAAGGTAACTAAATCCATTTTACCCTTTCAGGGACTTCATGCTCACACATTTTCTTAGTGCAGTATCAAAAAAAATGCCCCCCAAAATTACAGATGTAACCTCAGCAGTTCATTGTCAAGGAGGAGGAGCTAATGTCCTCACACACAGTTCTGTTATCTCACTAATTAAAGCACTAGAGTTCAAACAATGTGTTAAAATTAAGCTGATTCCAAGTATCACTATACCATTCCTTTGATTCAGGAACTAGAATGGGCTAACTAACAAATTCACACCCAGTATTTCAACTATTGTTAGAGCACAGAAGTAAAGCCATGGAAGCATTTGGATTTTTAATTCCATTTTAGTTTAAGTTTGACTCTGCAAAGTTCAGTCGAGTAGGAACTCTTGGATCCAGCTCAAGTGCAACAAAACGTATTCAAAATGAATGAACTTTAGCAAAGAAAATAGACTTGGAATAAAGTTAAACAGCAGTTGCCATCAGAAAAGTGGCTATTCAAACATTACACCTTCTTACTGAACAGATCTGGTCCTTGTTATGTTCACACCATACGCAGAGAAATTAGACAAAAACATAAATACTCTCTCTTGTGGAAAGTTGAAGCATAAAACTACTTTTCCTTAGAATTCAGAATGACAACAACCAGAAGCCAAAAAAAGAGACAAAGCAGACTGCTTTAAATAGTAAAATTTGTTTTGCATAATCCTAATGCACAAGCCAGAAAGCATACATGTTGCCCTAGGACTCAAATACCAGATTAGATATGAAGTTCTGTTGGCTACCTTTTTAATTGTAGTTAGCAAATTTAAGATGGAAGTCATTGAGGCAACAAATATGTAAATGAGCAATGCAAATTTACAGCTAATTTTCAAATCTACTGGGAAAATAAATTGTATTAATTTCATTGTTTTCCAAAGGTGTTTTTTTTTAAGTGTTCCACCAGTTATGTATTTGTGGGTGAATAATTTATTTGCCACATAAGAATAGCAATTATGGAACAACTTATTTAATTCTGTGCCTCAGAGTATAACCACACTTTTAGTTTGGGTGTATGGGCCATACCAACCAATGCTAAGAAACAAATCTTATAATCGTCACTGAATCTGGAACATTCATTGTCTTGAGAGAAGATAAACATGCATTAAAGATGCTGTGATAACTTTGACCTTATTTCCTGGCTTATGTCAGTTTGTGTCACAACCTTATCATTATACATGTAAATTTTTATGTGACTTCCTTGCAGTTTTAATGTTTATACATGGAGGTGAATAAAACCACTCTTTTAAAACTGTGAGGGTCTCTTGGACAAGGCAATGATGGCAGCTGTGTGTTTGTGTGACAGAGAGACAGAGATGAGGGATAATGATGAGGGACTGTGTATGCCAATTGCAAGAAGGGAGTGAAATTATGAAGATGATTTATAAACCCCTGAAAAATAGGCTGATAATAGAAGTGCTGACACAATAGTAACTATAGTGACCCAAGTAATACTGCCATAAGAAGTAATGCTCATATTCTATCTGCTTACAACTGTCAGCTCAAGTTTTAGAATGGCATCAATAATACTTCAATGTAATGTACCTAAATCCCTATACATGCAAATCTGGCCCTATCTGTATGGTGGGAAAGAGCTTTTGGACTATCCTAATTATACTGCATATGTCAGGATAATTGCTTGAGAAGTTTGCTGAGTTAATCCCATGCTTGTTACAACATCCATCAATATTGAATGTGGTTTTCTACTACTATTTTTATGTAGCAATGTCCAGCCATGCAATATCCACAGATCACTATCCACATGCATAATATTTGCCTTAAGTGTCTCACCATCAATATCTAAAGAAAACCTATTAGACCAGACCAATTTGGACTCTTCTGCACTCTGCTGAACCATTTTATTTTTAAAGGTCAGCACCCCACAATATTTTATTTGGGGCACAATCATACACAATAAAAATGTTTGTTTCAGAGTGCATGCTCCACTGTACCATTAATGCTGAAATACAAGATTAGATTGATTTGATCGTAATCACATCATTACTACCTTGTCTTCCCCATTTGTCTGTTGTATTTATTTGCTGTCTGTCACCTTATAATTGGATTGGAAACTCTGTCTTTTTTATTATGTTTGTACTGTGCCTAACAATAGGGCTTTGATATCTTAAGCGCTACAACAATACAAACAACTCTTTACTGGAGATAGGACATTAGACACTAGAAAGAGATGTCCCCTAAACTGAGGGGTGGGTGATGGTTCATTTGTATGTGGTCATCAACTTTCATGTCTGGGCCATTAAAATATAAGTTCAGGTGATGTGTCCATGTATTTATTTGCATATATCAAGCCAAGTTGCTGTCAGTATGCAGTAAACTGCTGGAAAGGCGTAACGAGTGGGGTACCGCAGGGGTCTGTTTTGGGACCGGCTCTGTTCAATATCTTCATCAACGACTTAGATATTGGCATAGAAAGTACGCTTATTAAGTTTGCGGATGATACCAAACTGGGAGGGATTGCAACTACTTTGGAGGACAGGGTCATAATTCAAAATGATCTGGACAAATTGGAGAAATGGTCTGAGTTAAACAGGATGAAGTTTAACAAAGACAAATGCAAAGTGCTCCACTTAGGAAGGAAAAATCAATTTCACACATACAGAATGGGAAAAGACTGTCTAGGAAGGAGTACGGCAGAAAGGGATCTAGGGGTTATAGTGGACCACAAGCTAAATATGAGTCAACAGTGTGATGCTGTTGCAAAAAAAGCAAACATGATTCTGGGATGCATTAACAGGTGTGTTGTGAGCAAGACACGAGAAGTCATTCTTCCGCTCTACTCTGCTCTGGTTAGGCCTCAGCTGGAGTATTGTGTCCAGTTCTGGGCGCCGCATTTTAAAAAAGATGTGGAGAAATTGGAAAGGGTCCAAAGAAGAGCGACAAGAATGATTAAAGGTCTTGAGAACATGACCTATGAAGGAAGGCTGAAAGAATTGGGTTTGTTTAGTTTGGAAAAGAGAAGACTGAGAGGGGACATGATAGCAGTTTTCAGGTATATAAAAGGGTGTCATAAGGAGGAGGGAGAGAACTTGTTCACCTTAGCCTCTAAGGATAGAACCAGAAACAATGGGTTTAAACTGCAGCAAGGGAGGTCTAGATTGGACATTAGGAAAAAGTTCCTAACTGTCAGGGTGGTTAAACACTGGAACAAATTGCCTAGGGAGGTTGTGGAATCTCCGTCTCTGGAGATATTTAAGAGTAGGTTAGATAAATGTCTATTAGGGATGGTCTAGGCAGTATTTGGTCCTGCCATGCGGGCAGGGGACTGGACTCGATGACCTCTCGAGGTCCCTTCCAGTCCTATAATCTATGAATCTATGAATCTATGAATCTATAAATAATAATGCATGCAACCAATGGCTATTTCCTCATCTTGATCAATCAAGCACACATGGTAAATCTTGCATAACATTCAATTGATATTAGTAAGAGTTTCATGGATCAAGCAATATATAGCCCAAAATGTTACCTTTTCTTCCTTTTTTTAAAAACAAAAAACCCCAAAAAACTGTAATAGGGTGCCTACCCCTTTTAGGGGAATTGAGCATAGCCTCACCTGTGACAGATCGTCTACCTCCCAGCTGAGACTGTTTGCCCTGGTGGGGAGGTACAGGAAGAAGATTGGTCTTGGGACAGGATGACTGTCAGGCAAGTAATCAGTATAGTGGGAACGTGTGGGAAATTTATAGGCTCCTGCCAAAAGCCCTGGGTTGAGATGGAAGAGACAACTGATGACTTTGTGCTAGCTGGAAGAAATAAAGTTTAAGTCCTGGTGTGGAAAAAAAGCCCACAAAAGACCCTGGGTATGGTGTCAATCTTTCCTGGGCTGAGGAGACAGGCCAGCAATGTACAGCAATATTTGAAAACCTATTTGCATAATTTTTATTATTAAGCTGGGTCTGACTGCAAGACATGGTTACAGAGAACATAGCAGTAGTTCATTATTTTTCACCACTAATGGATATTCTTTGTGGTGCTAATGGCAGTGATCTTGTAAAGGGTTACAATCACATTCAGAAAGCTGGAGAACTAATGGATAAATGACTTAGTTCTTAAGTGAATTCGATGATCACAGGCTATTCTCCATAAGGTTGGAGAGTATACAACAGAACAAGAAATATAATTCAAACTATCACAATTGTTACTCAACTCTGGAGAAGACAAGACCTGAGACAATAAGGAAAGTAAGTGGTCAGAATGATTGTCAGAACAGTGCTTAATCGGGTCACTTCAAACCAGCACCTAAGGTCTTCATCTTGGCCTTATGAAATTAGATAAGAATATTTGTCTTTTGTGCAAATAATTTGTGAAGCAGGAATGAGAAGTGCATTTAAATAGTGTTAGCTGCATGGTATATTGGTAATAAGTAAAAAGAATGTTAATTTGTACTGCAGTGTAAATGTTGATGAGCCAATCAGATATCAGAGCATTGATTTCATATACGGATGTGGGGAATCTGCATTAACCATATAAGGGAACTTGGCAATTTTAAAAATTACTTTTCAGCAAAAGAGAAAATGGTTTCCTTCTCTGTGCTGGGAAACCAATCCAATCTTAAACCAGCCTTGTTACATAGATGTCTCTGTGACTCTCCCCGGAGGTACCCAGGATTGTGAGGCACCTCACCACCACCTGCCCTTAAAGTGAGGAAGTATTCTCGTGGGGGCCCCTGCGGGGCCCGGGGCCTGGGGCAAATTGCCAGCTGCTGTGATCAGCTCCTTGAAATCATCAGGCTCTGGGAGCACAAACAGTGCTTTCCATGCCTCTGCAGGCCTTGTTTGCTCTGTATGCTTACACCAATCTCCAAGCCTTCAGAGCATTCCAAGGTGTCCAGCTACTTATTCGCTGAACACCCACAGAGTTACCAGGCCTGCTGCTCTGAATGTAACATTACACATCAGCTTGTAAGAATCATCTCAGGATCACCGCTTTGCTTATCACCACAGCACTTAGATACATCTACAGTGAAAACAAGAATCAGTTTATTATCAAAGAACAGAGATTCATATAATAGTGAGTAAGAATAGTGGAAACAAATGATTACATATAAAACAAAATCATAACATGCTTTATAGAGACTAAAACTTAAGCTTCTTTAGACAAGAGGATAAATTATTAGTTATCTCACTCAGAGTTCCCTCTAGAATTTTTCACCAAGCCTGGTTGAGATCTCACTTTTATGAAGCAAATTCTCTGTTCATTTACTTCCTAGGTGAGGAATGATATGGTGTCTACTTTGTTCCCCAAATATAGCAGAGAAAACCTTTGATGTGAACCTCAATATATGGTCCTCCCTGCCCCACCACCCCTTTCTGCTTGTGTCTTCCAGTTGCTTTTTTCCCTTTGAATTTTTTACAATCCTTAATTAACATTCAGTTGAGACTGGTGATAGGAGACCCACAGGGAAACAATACTTAATTTACATGTAAACAGCCTACTAGATCAACCTTTCTTGTCTGACAGCAAGCCTCTTTTTCAGCTTTGCTGGTGACCAGTTCCTAGACAGACTTTGAAAACATATATTCAGTATCTGTATATAACTCCGTGTATAGTATTTGTACATATATTCCACAACAGTGATGACTAGAGTGGAAGCCTTTTATTAGAGACCTCACACGACACTCGGTGAATGAGAATGTAAATACTAGACTTAGGAGATTCTTCCCCATGCAGCCCCTCAGTACACCTTGTGCACCTCAGTTTATACTAAGAGGCTTGTGGGCAACCCCTCTCCACATACATATGCAGTAGAATCACTCACTGGTTGATCCATAGATATTGGTTCAGAACTCTTTCTTGCCTTGACAATGTGTCTGCCACTATATTTGCTCTATCTTTTTTAAATGTACAATTTCCATGCCATATTTTTGGAGAGATGCTCCTGAGTAGCAGTTTGGAGTTGGTACCTTTTTGCTCTGTGTTGCCATACCAATGGAGAATGGTCTGTCAGGACTCTAAATTGTCTCAAAATAGACAAGGCCTTTACTATTTGATGGCCCATATAATCTCATGACATTCTTTTCTATGATAGAGTAATTCTGTTCATTGGATGTCAATTTTTTACTCGTTACTTTCCCCGGTTTGCACCAATACTGCTCCTAGACCCGTGTTGGATGCATGAGTGAACAGCTCAAACATTTTGTCAGTCCGGATGGGCCAGAATAGATTTCTCTGATAGGTTGTGTTGAGGTAAAGAAAATTCTTTGACAGGCTTCCATCCACACTATTTTGTTCAGTCTTCTTGCATAAGTCTGTGATATTAGACAAAATGTCACTGAAACCATTTACAAACCAGCGAATGCTTTTTATTCTGGTGGTATGTTCATATGCTGTCATACCTGATACCATATACACCATGGACCTTGAATCCTTCTATTTGCATCATTGTACTCTCTTTGGTGATGAGCCAAAATCTAAGCTGGATTTTTGTAGGCCAGGATGTATGTGTAATTATTCATAAATGGAGCAGAAAGACCACTCAAACCCTGAAGAAAAATCTACCCCCTGTACATACTTAATAAAAAAAAAAAAGTATTTTGGAGAAACCCTGCATATCATTGCCTTTCAGAATTCAGAGAATTGCTTAGAGCAATTCAGACATATATAGGCCTAAATCTGGCTTCATTTTGTTTCCTCGTAGCAAATATAATCCAAAGGGCAGGGGAAGGAGTGTAGCTCTACTAAATGGAAACAACAAAATGTAGCGACCCTGTAAAAGGCATTCACACCCTCCTGTGTGCTGTACTCTGTGTGGGCTATCTATGGTGCCATGGTAAACAGACTGGGAACATGAGTGTAACCATGGTATTTGCCAATACCTGGCCAAACCTCCTTGCAGAGGGTAGACACACTACAGAGGCTGCTAGTAGAAGAGCAGTGCTACAACTCTACTCTGGGGAAGACAATTCTATTTACCCTGATTTACCCTCCCTTGTGCAAAGTTTATTGACAGCATCCACCATAAACAGATGTTTGTACAAAAATATATTTAAAAAAGGCAGAACAATGGAATATGTGTAATATCAACAGGAAGCATATTTTTGCCTCTGTGACTCAGTCAGGTTTTCAACAGCAGATGTGCTGTAGTAAAAATTGGCTTGCAGTGGTACTAAGAACATAAGAATGACCATAGTGGGTCATGCCAAAGGTCCATCTAGCCCAGTATCCTGTCTACCGACAGTGGCCAATGCCAGGGGCTCCAGAGGGAACAAACAGAGCAGGTAGTAGATTAAGTGGACAACAAGTCATAAAACTTCTTGAAAACTTTTTTTTAAGTTTCATAAATTCCTTGAAGTTCAATCCTCCCCTTTCTTGATATCCTGCATCCACTTGTGATTTCTCCTTCCTTTCTTGCAAACTAAACCTGTCATCTGTCTCCAGCCAGAGCTAAAATTCCAGCCTAGTGAATAAAACTTGCATTTGAATTTGATAGGAGAGCTGTGTAGAGAGTAAGTATTGTTCAGGGATTAAGGCACTAGCCTAGGACTTGAGAAAGCTAGGTTCAAGACTTTACCATGCCACAGACTTGTTGTGTGACCACAAGCAGTTTACTTAGCCTCTTTTTCTCAGTTCCCCATCTGTTAGGGAATAAAAAATGCAATTAGCACTTCCATACCTCAGAGAGGTAAATACTTCAAAGAATGTGAGGCACTCAGATACTACAATAAAGGGAGACATAATAAATACCATAGATAGAAGCATTCTCATCTAAATTGCATGAAAATCAGATTTTCTCAGCATGTGTATATATATAATTTATTTCTGGTCAAAGCAGGACCCAGAAAATTAAACTATCAAGAGTACAAAGCATTTAACTAAAGTCATAAAATGTAACCAAAAGAATTCCCTTTTCCTAATAAGAGACTGTAATGCAAATCACATGAAAAACATATTTGTACTGAGAGGTCAAAAGGTAGAATGCTGCCTGAAAGAACAATGGAACGTCATACTTGAGATTTTGTTGTTTCAGTTAGCGAGGCCCACAGCCAGCCATCTGAACACCACCAGTTTTGGAGTGTTCAAAATCAAAATCTGAATCCAAGTTTTACAAATGATCCCTGACTTTTATAGTGAGCTGAACTATAACTTCAGAGCTAAATGCCTATAAACTTCAAAGTTTTTAAAATCTAGATATGGATTCTAACTTTTTGGTTTGAACCCATCTCTAATCTCACTGATTTCTATTACTTTGTCTAGACAATTTATAACTAAGAAAATTTAACACCCAGAAGTTGTAATAATAAAGCCGTATTGAGAGTAATAAACAAATTATGGATACGTAGCTGTATCTTCTATTTCCTTTTTAAAGAAACCAGTAAACATATTATACACAGCAGTCTGACTGCAGGTGAATTACATTTCAAAACAACCTTATTAAGCATTTAAGGTCAAACTTTCAGAAAGCCACCTCAATGTGTAAATGCATCCATTTGTGTACACAAAGTCCTGCTTTAGAACATGAAAATTAGTGCATAATCACCCAATTTGCCATTACAACTGTGGGATTTTGCACAAGGAAATGGATGTGCTCACAAATATTTTTAAGCACAATTTAGGAAGTTCTTTGAAAATATGGCTAGAAACTATGTGCTTCCTTTAAAAATGAAAAGGATGCAAAATGATGTAGATTCAAAATATTTGCCTTCTGAAGACAGTATTCACACTGTAGTTCCAAATATAGCTATATGTTTATAAATTAATATGGTGTAGACTGTTTTTACAGACCATTCAGTATGTGTATATAATTTAATAATTTTATTTAAGCAAGAAAAAGCATCCAGTGATTAATATGCATGATGCTTCCAAGCAGATTAAAATGTATTTTTAAGTTTCTCTTTGTTTCCCCATACATATTCACAAGCTATATTTGCCTAGTTTTGTTCTGCAAGAACTATCTTCTACAACAATGAAACCTTGATACTTGACTCAATATTAGTATAATTATCAGCCAACATCTAAATGCCCAATAACAAGAGTGTGATAGTATGCTTTTAATTAGACTTACCTTCCATTTTTTCTCCAATTGTTCACTCGGCTTCCATGCCATGCAGCCCTTGCCTACACCCTTCATATCCAAAGCCTACAGCAAAAGTGTTGAGAAAGACAGTGATAGAAGTTTCCAATAAGCAGCACCTTGAATATTTAATAGGAAGACTTTTGTTGAAACATCTTTCCTGATGTAATAATACCATGTGGCCCCTTGCACTGGTCTACTTTGGCTTCAGAGGGGGCAATTTAAATTAGTTTAACTCAGTGACACTCTCTACATGATGCTTCATGTGTCAGAAATTGAGAGAGAAACAAAACTGATTCAATGGAACCACTGAGAAAGAGAGAGGGTCAGATTTTCAAAGGTATTTAGGCATCTAATGATACAGATAGGTGCTTATTGGGATTTTCTACCTATCTCCCATTGAAGTCAGTCTATCAAATATTCAGTAGGAATGAAATTTATTATCTGTCAGTCCTATGTGAAGAGAGTTGGTGGTCTCAGTCCAGTTTGTGGTGAACAAATGTCCACTGCAATCACATTTGGTAATTTCAACACTGAGGCCAAAGACAGACTGAACATGATAAAATGAACCACTTTCCCACCTACACTGGTGGTTCTTCTAAAAGAGGGCTGAGGTGAATTAGCAAGGCACTGTGAGGAAGCTTGCAGTGTTATTACCAATGATGTACCAGTTATTACCTACAATGTATATATCTATAACATTTTTCAATACAATGAACGTTCATAGAAGACATTAGCTCTTCCTTTAATAAAGGAACCTGAAATAATCACAATTGTATGAGAGGTAATAAACTGGTTATGAAAGCCAGGTCTTTCTCAAGAAATGAAATAGGAGTATAGATTTTTGCTGTTGATTTCCCTTAACACTCTCAATAGAGCAACAACTTTTAAAACATCATGGCAATGATTTTTGTTTGTTTTTATTTCATAAAAATATATAACATTTGTATAGTGCCTCTGGTCCTGGACTGGAAAGTGAAGTAGGAAGGGAGATTCAGGCAAAGCCAGGGACAATACTCATTCAGTGCAACAAGGCTGCTGACAGATTGGTCCCTTACACTTTTCAGGGAGAGAAATATAATCTTACCAAGGTTTACTCTTTTAAAATGATTCCTTAACAGGATTTTCTCTGAAGTTTTGAGATGGTGTCTAACCCTAGGCTGTGGGAGGGTCAACAAGAGATTGACACAGAGTAGACATTTCTGAGAGATTCTGACCCAGTCCAGAGAAGGCAGTGTATCCAGCTGGACCTTGCTGAATACATGTAACTGAATATATGATTTTCTTTATATTTATTTTTAGTATGACATACTGTCAGATAAATTTAAATGAAATTTTATACATACACACATATATAAATAACTTGGCCTGACCAACTGATGTTATGTGTTGGCAAATTAATTGATATAAGGTGATCAGAGGCAGAAGATTTCCTGTCCATGAAGGGTAACTTTTCCTATGTTCCTAGTTGAGCAGGACAGGACTGTCACTTGTGTCAAGGAAAACAGGATTACAAATAGATAAAATGGAACAACCAAGGTAAAACATGTCTCAAAGGCATCTTTTACAAGGAGGAATTTGACACAAGCTCAAAGAAGCACATCTATTCAGACTATATTATGCAAATTTTCAGTTCTGATCTTGTAGGATGCTGACACTTTTGGCAAGGTCCTGAGTGTCCTATATGTATCTAGCAAGGATAGTTGTATAGAATCTGTCTCCATGGTATCTTGAAGACAATGGACTTTGAGGCCAATCATCATTTTGTGGGATGAGAGAGAGCCTTGTTCCTAATTCTAAAGTACTAATTTGATAGAGACATATCAAAATATTGTTTTGATTGTATTGTTTTGATATTGTATTGTATTGTATTGTTTGATTGTTTTGATATTGTAACTTTAAAAAGTACTGACTAATAAACATATCCTATTTCTCTTCAGACATGAATACTGGAAATAATTGTTGTTTTTGCAAATGCTGGTCATTGTGTTATTGGTATTATGAGTTAACATATGCAACCCATATGTTGAATAAGGGCAATAATTTGAACCATTTGCAGGGCGAATGCACTGAAATAGAACAGGGTTTTTTTTGGGGCGGGGGTTATAGATGAAAAGAATTTAGATTCACTAGCACAAAGCAGACCATCTGCTATAAATATATATATAAAATAACTAAAGCCTTAAAATCTTGTTAAAGCTACAATGTGACAGAAGTGGAAAGAAATACACTGTTGGAGTTAAATACTGCTGATGGAAAAGAACACTGCTGCAGAGAAACAGAGTGGCTTATTACTGACTGATTATACCAACTATTCTACTGTTGGCGCCCACCCTTTCTCCATGCTGCCCCATGCTCTTGAAACCACCTCCCTAACCCCAGCTGGTATATTTCCATCTCTTTCAAGTTCCTCCTAGCCCTACATGGCCTTCCATTTAACTTACTGAAAAAGAAGTTCTTTCTAAACCTATAAATGAAACAAATAATTCCCTTACATTGCTTTTGGCTTTTTCTCACTGCCTCTGTTGTGTTTGTGTGCTGTCCATGTATATTCCAATCCTGAAAGTGCTGAGCTTCTCCCGTGTGGGCTGAACACCTTCCTATATCATTGAAATTAGAGGGAGTTGGTGGGGGTTCAGCAACATATAAGCACTTGGCTCCTTCCATGATCTGCCCCTTACTTTGTAAGTTCTTTGGGGCAAGGAACTTGTTTTCATGTCATTCTGTAAGTGCCAAGCACACTTTGAGAGGTATAGATATAGTGACTAATAATAGGGTCCTTTGACAGCCTGACATAGGATTCTGCTGACTCACCCTGGCAGTCAGATCAGCTGGGTCTCTTTAGCTCTATCCCAGTGTGCATCTAAGGCAGAGAAAACTGGGTGAATAGATATAAGGCTTAGAACTGAAAAACACTAGGAACAGCTATGTGTGGGAGGAAACCTAGGTAGAGGTTTGTGTTTGGAGGGTTATTTTAATTGTGAATTTAAATAACAAACAGAGCTAAGTCTGGACTACTTTGTGGTGTGTGTATGAATGCCACCTGCTTCCCTGGGTGTCACACCTTCTAAACAAAGGGGAAAATGCCAGAAGTGATTAATTGGATAACAGGACTCAGACAACAGCAGCAAGCCAGACTGCAGCCCAACGACAACATAGCAGGCCTTGCTGCAGTTTGTGAAGGAAAAACAGCAGCAATGGCTCTGTGGCTCCGCTCTGGCCACTAGTAAACCCTAGATGTTCCCTGTTCCAGTTAGGATCATTAGATGACCAAGAGGCTTATTGGGTCACTTTTGCATGAGTAGCTACTGTAGATCAGTATGGAAAGGAGTCCTGAGGTTTTCTAATGGGACAGGCACAACCTGTGTATCGAGTTCTGGATAAGGACATTGCTACACACAGATCATAAGCTAAATTATTTTGGATGGATTGGGGATCTCAGAAGATAAATATTGGCAGAGATTTTGAAATAAGCCATAGCCCTAATTCCTTCATCGGATACCTGACAGAATGGCTAACCTGTGGAATTAGGCCTGAGACCCTTAAAGCAGGGAAACAGTGGACATACAGATATTGGAACAATATGTGGAAAATCTCCCTGAGAGAGTACAGACCTAGATGCTTTGGCAACAGCTATCTATGCTGGCAGAGATGGTGTGAAAAGCTGAGCGATACTAGGAAGCTGAACTGCCAACTCCATGGCCACACCCAAGAACTGAAGGACAGTCAGTTGGAAAGATGGAAGAAGTTCAAGAGAAAGAAAAAATGGACATCGGGACTCCAAAGGTCAAAGCACAAAAGACATGGACACAAAGCCTTGGGTTTTGCCAACAAAGACAATATGCACTTACTGATCCCATCTAAAGAAGTGCTGTGTGCATAAAGAACATGGAAAACATTCACAGACATACGACTGGTCATTTATATCATGGTCCATAAAGATAACTGAAGTTTCTATCAACTTTTTTGAAGAAAAATGCCTTTTTAAATTACACAATGTACCTTTTCACAATTTCCAGTTTTTTGAAGAAATGCAATTAAGTGATTTGTGTGTGTGTGTGTGTTTGATCAAATTAGTTTGAATCTAAACACAAAATGTTGAGGTTTTTGTTTAGTTTGGTTTTTCTCCTTTTCTTGTCCATTAAGAAAATGAGAGAAAATACAAAGAAAACAAAACTTTAAAAAAATGTTTTGGCAAAAAATAAAATAAAATGAAAAAATTGGGGAAAATTTTCAAACACAATAAATGTTTCATTTCATTTGAAAATTTTCATAGAAAAGAGCTCATATTTTTAAACTAGTCGTAAGGGTCATGCTTACTTATTCGAAGTGCTGCAAAATCATGATTACAACCTGTCCTGGGTGACAACCAGTTATGTCATGGGATATCCCTGGCTACAGACCTTATTAAATTATATCTGTTACAGTCCGTTTCCCAGGAGTGGGAGGAATTGTACAACTCATGCACTGGTATCTGGGAGCACAAGCTTCCACCAGTCTGTGGTGGTCAGACAGCAGATGACATGTCACACTTCGAGGGGGCTTTGCCAGAGATTCATGATACAAGCCATGTCTGATAGATGTGGCAATGGTATATTTCATTTGTAGCCTGGTTTTCAGAGCAGATCAGAGGTTTAGTAGAGGTGGGTAGGTGTGTGTGAGAGAGAGAGAGAGAGAGAGAGAGAGCTAAACAAGCCCTCCTTTCCAAGATCAGTCCTGTTCTTGTTGTCCTTATTTTCTTTCCTTGTCACCACTGCCATTCTGAGAATGTTTTTGATTATTAACATTACTTGGTGTTTGCTCACCTCCTATGTTACTATACTTGTGTAGTCACAGGGACCCACCCAGCAAAAAGCATGTATTAAAGCAATCAGACCTTGCCTTTCTTTATGCATTCCTTGTGCCTGGATCACACATGCACAACTGAGGAGCACAACAGTAGGGTTCAGGGGTTTGTGGGATGGCCTTACCCCTTTTAAGTAAGTCCTTGACTATTTTTGACATGCTCAAATCCATGGACTGCAACATGGATAGACTCACTGCCTTTCACTGACGGAACTAAGGAAGAGCACAATATTTTTGAGCTAGTACAGTTTGCATCAAACTCTCTTGTGAGCCGCCCTGGGATGGGATAATTTATCCCTAACAGTTCTTATGGAAAAAAAATATCATGCTTCATGTCACAGATGTTTTTCATTTTACAATTAAATGCTATCTTGGATCACTGCTCCATTCTCTTGCTCTGAAACAGTTAAAATCAGCTTAATTTTTAAAGCTATCAGTTCAGCAACCAGGGCCCCAGTTTTTAATGATTCCAAAAACAAGGCAATATTTTTGAAGACTCTACCACAATACCTCTATATAGGTTAGGAATTTGAGTGTATTCCTTCTAGGGACAATTCAAGAGGGTTTCACTCTTTAATATCATATTCAAGGAGAATAAATACCCCTTTCAAGTGTGCAAAGCATCTTGTCTTCCCTATTGTAATATGGTGACGGCCTTCTCTTTGAATTCTAATACATGACAACAATTTTCTAAAGGATGAAGCCTGCTAGGCAGAGTGTCAGCTTAATTCGAGCTAGGCAAAAATGTATTGGTTTTCAAATACTGTATAACAAGCCTCAGGATAGATATGAGCTAATGGAGATGAATTCAGTTGCATATAACTTTAAAGATGTACGAGGCAGACATGACCTTTCATGACATTTTTAACCCGGTAACTTATAAAGCCCATAACACAAAAGTTTTGCAAAAAAGAAAAAAAAACCAGATTGATACATGAGAAAGGGAACATAAATTAATGATGTTCTGCCACTTGACTCACCGCCTGCATCCATAGCCTGCCTGCTACATTTTGGATGATTTCCTGGGATTCGGAATAAACTACATTTAAGTCTAAATTCTTATCTTTTTCAAGCTATTGTTCCACAATTCATTTTAAAACTGAATTTGAAGGAGATCCTTAGGGGTAAAAATTATTTCAGGGGTATACATTATTCCTTTCATATTTGACATTATGTCCTTTTTTAATCCCAAAGTTCTCTAAATTTCTAGCAGAATTGAATCAATAAAGATAAACGTCTTCATATGCAAACAGTGGAACCACTGAAATGCAGAGAAAAGCAGCTTCAGTTCATTTATATTTCTTTTTTATAAGGCCATTACCAGGATAAATACTAAGCATGTGGTTTTCCTAACTTGAGTACTGTATATCTCAAGCTTGTGTCATTGTGAACATCATTGACCACGTATCAACTGATCAAAACAGAGACAGGAGAATCCTGGGTTCTAGGTCTATATGAATCATTAATTTAGGAATAAGTTGTATCAATTAGCCACATTCTGTAGTAATAAGGGCTTTGGATTTGTGCTATCAAGAAAAGTGGGAGGAAAGTCTGTGAGGGGGAAGATGTGAAAGTTGTGACATCCAATGGCATAGTGCAACTTGCTCCCTGCCCTCCCACGCCTCTTCAGGTCAGTTCAGAGTCTGGACCATGACCTACAACTTTCTCTCTTCTGGTTGGGAGTAGTTTAGGTTCCTCCTCTGCCCAGGCTTTCATAGAGGAGCAGTCCTTGTGCTCTTCCAAATACAAACTTGTCCCTAGCCCTTGTGAAGGAAACATGGATGAACTGACATTTCTTTGTCTCTCCCACGCCTGTTCATTCAAACTAGTGCAAGTGACAATCTGCTCCTTACTGTGGAAGCAGAATTTCTCCCATTGAACTCACTGAGGGTTTGGCCACTGAATAGAATTTGGTTTATATGTAATGCTTATAATACTCAGTACTTCAAAGCACTGTATGAAGTAATGTTGTATTAAATATGGATGATGTGGTGACTGTACAGGAAAGGTGTGCCAACCAGTATGCCTTTAGCAATTGCACACACAGAGTTTAAGCTTTAGAACCTGTTTTAATGAGATGGGATATTAGTCATTATGTTGGGATTTTCACCTTCGTAAGATGAAAAGATGACTTCTCATCCCTATCCTACTCTTAAACCGATTATGCTGCCCACATAATACACTTTGATGGATCTTTTTCAAAATGGGAAAATAAATTCATTTTAAGCTCCACTAATTAAAATTAATTTTAAACGTTTAAATTTACCAGGGTCCAAGATATCTCTCTTTGGATCTCTTTGTAATATTAAGGAGCATTAATTGAAGGCGATCATATTGGATTATGTTCCTCCACTTTTGTATGCTATTTCTAGCACTTCAAATAAAGACATGCCCACAAGATAGGGAAACCAGATAAAAATCTAAGATTTATTTGCACTTGGAAAAGGCTACGTGCAAGTACAATACAATATGAAAAGAGAATCAGAAATAAAATTAAGTGAATAAAATAAACATGTATACTGGAAATAGTGAATAAACTAAAATTTGGTTGATGTCTATCTAAAATCAGTTGTTATCCCCAGTCTCAGGCCTGGTCTACACTAGAAAAATTAAATTGGCTTAGCTACATCTCTCGGGGATTTTAAAAATACACACCCCTGAGTGGCATAGTTAATACAACCTAACCCCTGGTGTAGACAGCACTAGGCCAATGGAAGAATTCTTCCATCGACCTAACTTCCACCTCTTGGGGAGGCGGATTACCTATGCTGATGAGAGAATCCCTCCAATTGGCATAAGTAATGTCTACAATGAAGTGCTACAGCAGTGCAGCTGAGCTGCTGTAGCATTTTAAGTGTAGACATACCCTCAGTTACTGAGGCCATGGCTACACAAACAGCACAGCAGTGGCGAAGCTGTACCGATGCAGCTGTGCTGCTGCTATGCTGATGGAAGAGAACTCTCCCATTGGCATAAAAAAACCACCGCCATGAACGGCAGAAGCTATGTTGGCGGGAGAAGCTTTCCCACCAACATAGCGCTGTACACATAAATGCTGATTTTGGTGTAACTTACATCACTCAGGGGGGTGGTTTATTCCCACCCCTGAGCAATGTAAATTATGCCGACATTTCTGTAGATATAGCCTGAGAACTGGAGAAACTACAGCCGTAAAATCTACAGCTTGAACTGCTAGTTAGTCCTTGAGAGGAACAATAGCATCATTTAATTTAATCATTTCAGCCTTTTATTCTACTCCTCTGAGAAAGCCGAGACACTGCTTCCACTCCAAGCAAAGATTCTATGCAGATTGTCTTAATTGACATATCTTCCCTTTGTGGACTTTGTATTAATACAGATGGACTATATGGGCCACATATAACCTAGTTACTGTCCAAAAATAAACAGTTTTAAAGAAGGTTTGGGGTCTGGTATACAGAGACCTTAGCTTGCTTAGTACCAAGGCAAACACAACATTAAATATTCTTATAACCTTTTACAGATATACAAAAGGGGAAACCACTAAAGAATCTCAAATGTAAAGTATTAAATACAGCTTTTATTTAAATAACTTTTTTGTTCCCTTTTGCTGGACACAGTTTTTAGAAGTAAAAATCTCCTTGGTTGACTGTCTTTTAGATTGTATCAAAGATGGTAATAGTTGTTCTTTCTTGGGGGGAAAAGAAATTAGATAAGATGAACGGGAGCTGTCACTGTTGCTTTGGTTATTAAAATTCGATCCTGTTTCCTAAAAGACAAAACAAGACAAACACACACAACGGATGAGAAAATAATAGCAAAGATGTAAAGTGCAGCTTCTGTTGCTGGTGTTGAATTTCACTTTCAACCTCACTGCTGGAAAAACACAGGCACAGTACAGTCTTATTACCCACTTTGAGACTTGGCAAACGTGTACCAGCATTGAGATGTTTAGTGGAGCGCTTTAGCTGCCTTTTTTTGGTTACAGTTTACAGCAATATTGCAAAATATACAGTCTTGGCTGGTTAAGTCAGATTCCCATTAGACAGACAGAAAAAAAAGGGATAGGAAAGAGAAGAAATAATGTGGAGAAAGAAAAAAATGTGGAGGATGGTGTGGAAGACAAAGTCTCACATCCTCAGTGGTAGCTGGGATTTAGCTGGAGTTGGTGAAGGTGGTGGTGTCATCTGGGTCTTGCTCTCTGGGTCCAGTCTGGTTAAAAGACTTTATAGGATTAGGATTAAGAAGGTCCAGGGTTCCAGAAGGTTATGGGGTAGGCAGCCATGATGGTGAACCTCGCTTCTTCCCCTTGTCTTGTTTTTGTCAGCTGGCATCGCGCAGCCTCCATCTGTTCGTCCGCATTTCCCAACCAAAATCTCTTTTTAAAAAAAATACGCACACAAAAGAGAGTAATGGGAAGAGTCGGCCATCCTTTTATTTTATTAATAGGCCTAATTTTGAAACACCAATCTGGTTCATTATTTTTTTGGTTTTACACTGTATTGTTTACCAGGTATGACTGTAACACAGTCCTTCAATTTTATTACCTGTTTCTTTGTTTTATTTCAGTTTTTGTCTCCCTTTTGCAATTTCCCCCATCAATATTTATTATTATAGGTTATTGAGACACTTTATCAACTTTCACTTGCTTTTTACAGTTGAGTCAACAATTACAGTAAATTTGTAGTCCCAATTATTATAACATAATCCCTTTCTTTTATGAAATAATCTAGGATCTGACTTTGTTCATAGAATTATAATCACAAACGAATCTTATTTAACCAAATAGCAAAAAAGGTAAAAAGAAAGAAAAAAAGAAAAAAGGTACTTAGATATATTTTAAGGTTTCCATGTTTTTTATTCCAAAATTGGGATTTACAAAATGTACTTGATTAAATATTAAATAAATTACAGTTAAACCTTACAGATGATAACACCAGCAGTTTTAAATTTTGTTTTCATTTCTTGGTTTTGTTCTGTCTTTGACAGATGTTTAGGGACAAACTAGCTTTTGTTACTTTTTATTCTGTAATGCTCAGGATGGGTAAAGATGGGGAAAACGTTCCCCTTTTCTGCTGTTTACACCATTAAAACTGTACATTTGCACAAATCATAAGAATTTTTATGCCCCAGTTGTTAAGCTTGCTTACTTGGAGAAAAATCTTTAGCCTTGATGGCATTTTTATCCAAGAGTGTTCCTTCCATTACAAAGAAACAAGAAAATGATTGGGGGTGGGGGTGGGGTGGGGGGGGAGGGTTTGAACCACATTTGCATTTTAGCTATTTGCAGCACCCAAAGGTGCTAAAACTTTTCAGGCATTTTTAGTCTATGACAGACCTTGCCCACCTTTTTTTTACCACTAACAGGTGGGAGGACTAAATGGCCACTGTGGCAACATAGTCATTATGGGGATATAACTTGTAATAATAGCACAGTGCTGTCTTACATGCAAAGAATTGCGAAAACCATTGACATAAAAACCACTGCAAAAACACAAAAATGCACCAAAAGATTGCAAAAATATCAAGGAAAAAAATGTTAGAATGAAACAATTACTGAGTTTGGTGTTGCAACAGCCCTTAGTTTTGGATGTTTGAGATATAATTTACAGTCAATGCAGTAGAGGCTCTGAATTAAGACAGCATTTTGTTAACTGGGGGCTGCCCATTGTGTTATTTTACTAAAAGTTTACTTTGGCAGCTTAGCCTTCTTTAACTTAAAACACCATTTAAAAAAAATTTGTAAGCCTTTTGCATTAAACAACTAATACAAATTACAAACTTTAAAATAAAAGAATAAAACAAAAATCATTTATTAACATTAAAAACTTTAAGACATTTGTTAACCCTCTTATTTTTAGAACAGGAACAGATTAAGAATAAACCGCAAGAGTGGCCATACTGGGTCAGATCAATGATCTACCTAGCCCAGTATCCTGTCTTTTGAGAGTGGTCATTGCCAGATGCTTCAGAGAGAATGAATACAACAGAGCAATTTAGTGAGAGCTCCATCCCCTATCATAGAAGATTAGGGTTGAAAGGGATCTCAGGAGGTCATCTAGTCTATCCCCCTGCTCAAAGCAGGACCAATCCCCAGACAGATTTTTATCCCATTTCCCTAAATGACCTCTTAAGGATTGAACTCACAATGGTGGGTTTAGCAGGCCAATGCTCAAACCACTGAGCTATCCCTCCCCCAGCTTCTGATAGCCAGATGTTTAGGGATACCCAGAGCTTGGGGTTGCATCCTTGATCATATTGGCTAATAGCCATTAATGGACCGATCCTCCATGAACTTTCTAATTCTTTTTTTTATCTAGTTATACTTTTGGCCTTCACAACATCCCCTGGCAACAAGTTCCACAGGTTGACTGTGCAGTGTGTGAAGTATTTCCTTATGTTTGTTGTAAACCTGATGCCTATTAATTTCATTGGGTAACCCCGGATTCTTGTGTTAAGTGAAGGGGTAAATAACACTTGCTTAATCACTTTCTCCACATCATTCATGATTTTATAGAACTCTATCATATTCCCCTCCACACCAATCATCTCTTCTTTAATCTGAACAGTCCGTGTCTCCTCATATGGAAGCTGTTCCATAACGCTAATAATTTTTATTGCCCTTCTCTGTACTTTTTCTAATTCCAGTATCTTTTTTGAGGTGGGGTAACTAAACCTGCCCGCAGTATTCAAGGATTTATATAATGGCATTATGATATTTTCTGTCTTATTATCTAAGCCTTTTCTAATGGTTCTTAACATTCTTTCAACTTTTTTGACTGCCTCTGCACACTGAGCGAATGTTTTCAGAGAACTATCCAACATGACTCCAAGATCTTTCTAGAGTGATGAAAGCTAATTTATCAGGGGGTAGCCGTGATAGTCTGTATCTACAAAAACAACAAGGAGTCTGGTGGCACCTTAAAGACTAACAGATTTATTTGGGCATAAGCTTTTGTGGGTAAAAACCTCACTTCTTCAGACGCATAGAGTGAAAGTGAGGTTTTTACCCACGAAAGCTTATGCCCAAATAAATCTGTTAGTCTTTAAGGTGCCACCAGACTCCTTGTTGTTTTTGAAAGCTAATTTAGACACCCTTATTTTGTATGTGTAGTTGGGATTATGTATTACAATGTGCATTACTTTACATTTATCAGCATTGAATTTCATCTGTCCTTTTGTTGCCCAGTCATCCAGTTTTATGAGATCCCTTTGTTACTCTTTGCTGCCAGCTTTGGTTTAACTATCTTGAGTAACTTTGAATCAAATGAAAACTTTGCCACTTCTCTGTTTACTACTTTTTCCAGATCACTTATGAATATGTTGAAACAACTCATGTCCCAGTACAGTTCCTTGGGAGACTCACAATTTACCTCTCTCCCCTGTGAAAACTGACTGTTGATTCGTAACCTTTGTTTCCTATCTTTTAACAAGCTACTGATCCATGAGAGGACCTTCCCTCTTATGCCATGATTGCCTTCTTTGCTTAAGAGCCTTTGGTGAGGGAATTTGTCCTTTATCAACTTCTATCCTTTCCTCTTTGCTAGGATATAGATTACACTGCTCTACAGCCAAAATGCTTCTGAAATAAATGTAGTCAAACTTTACTAAAGCCAACAGATCATACCAGCAATTGTTACTTCTGCAAGGTGCCTCCAGTTGGGAAAGGTGTGTCAAGGAAGAAAAAGTGGACAGTGCATTATCCAAACATTCCATCAGCTATACGCCCAGGACTCTACGGAGAAGGACTACCGGTTCCTGATGCACCAGAATCATTCTCACTTGAGTCAGACCAGGAAGAGGAAGAGGATGAAACTTCTGGTCCTGAACCATCAATGTCACAGGACCCACATTTTCTCCCATCCTCCTCCTCTGAACCACACCTCATAACACAAGGTGAACTGAATGACCTTGTCAGGGATTTGGAACTACCCAAGAGTAAGGCAGAGCTGTTGGGCTCCAGACTACAGCAGTGGAATCTCCTGGCAGGTGATGTTAGGGTTTCCATGTTCCGTGACGGTCAAAAGGATCTTGTCCCATTCTTCTTCATACCCACACAAGGAAATAAAGAAACAAATCAACAGAGCCAGATGTGTACCCAGAAGCCTCCTGCTACAAGATAGGCCCAGAAGAGAAACTAACAGAACTCCACTGGCCATCACCTACAGTCCTCAGCATAATCCTCTCCAACGTATCATCAGTGATCTACAACCCATCCTGGACAATGATCTCTCACTTTCACAGACCTTGGGAGGCAGGCCAGTCCTCGCCCACAGACAACCTGCCAACCTTAAGCATATTCTCACCAGCAACCACGCACCACACCATCACAACTCTAACTCAGGAACCAACCCATGCAACAAACCTTGATGCCAACTCTGCCCACATATCTACACCAGCAACACCATCACAGGACCTAACCAGATCAGCTACAACATCACCAGCTCATTCACCTGCACGTCCACCAATGTTATATATGCCATCATATGCCAGCAATGCCCCTCTGCTATGTACATTGGCCAAACTGGACAGTCACTACGCAAGAGGATAAATGGACACAAGTCAGATATCAGGAATGGCAATATACAAAAACCTATAGGAGAACACTTCAACCTCCCTGGCCACACAATAGCAGATGTAAAGGTAGCCATCTTACAGCAAAAAAACTTCAGGACCAGACTCCAAAGAGAAACTGCTGAGCTCCAGTTCATTTGCAAATTTGACACCATCAGATCAGGATTAAACAAAGACTGTGAATGGCTATCCAACTACAGAAGCAGTTTCTCCTCCCTTGGTGTTCACACCTCAACTGCTAGCAGAGCACCTCACCCTCCCTGATTGAATTAACCTCGTTATCTCCACACTGATTTATACCTGCCTCTGGAGATTTCCATTACTTGCATCTGAAGAAGTGAGGTTCTTACCCACGAAAGCTTATGCTCCCAATACTTCTGTTAGTCTCAAAGGTGCCACAGGACCCTCTGTTGCTTCTTCATGGAAGGTGATCTTGTAACCTGCAACAACATCGATGGTGTGATGGCAGCCCTCAACATCGTTGATGATCCAGATGACTGGAGAGTGTTCATTGATTCATCGAAGACGAGTCTTAAAGCTGTTTTACTGCATAATGGCAATGTTTTGCCATCAATTCCAGTTGGTCATGCAGTCCATAGGAAGGAAACCTATGACAACATGAAACAACTTTTGAGGTGCATAAACTATGACCAACATCATGGCAGCTTTGTGATGATTTGAAGGTTGTTGCTCTCTTGCTTGGTCTGCAGACTGGATACACAAAGGACTGCTGTTTTCTCTGCGAATGGGATAGTCGTGCAAGAGATTCCCACTACATCAAGAAAGATTGGCCACTCCGACAGTCATTGGAGCCTGGGAGGAAAAGTGTTCAGCATCCACCACTTGTTGAATCAAGGAAGATTTTGTTACCACCCTTACACATCAACCTGGGTCTGATGAAGAACTTTGTCAAGGCCATTGACAAAACACAAGCAGCTTTCAAGTACCTCTGTGGAAAATTTCCAAGGTTAAGTGAAGCTAAGATAAAGGAAGGGGTCTTTATTGGTCCTCAGATTCGTGAACTTCTTCGAGATGATGCATTTGAGCATGCAGTGCGTGGCAAGGAAAAGACTGCATGGAAAGCCTTCCAGTTATTGGCAATAAATTTTCTCGGAAACAACAAGGCAGACAACTACAGGTTGTTGGTGGAAAACCTCCTCAAGGCATACAAAAGCCTTGGTTGCAACATGTCACTATAGATACATTTTTTGCACTCTCATCTAGATTTTTTTCCACCGAACTGCGGAGCAGTGAGCGACGAGCACGGCGAGCGATTTCACCAGGACATTGCAACAATGGAGAAACGCTATCAGGGCAAATGGAGTCCATCAATGCTTGCAGACTATTGCTGGACAGTGACAAGAGATGCTCCATTTAATGAATACAAGAGACAAGCCAAGAAGCGCCGAGTAGACACTGAATAGGACTAAATTATATACATAATAGTTTTTTGCCTTTTGTTTCATAATAAATTTTATTTATAGAACCCTTTTGCTGATTTTTAAAGTGTTACATAAACAGGACAGGTGAAATATTATCATGTAAAGCAACCATAAACACATGAAAAGACCTAGGTTTACAATTTATGATTAAAACTCTACTATCTACACAATATACATAGACATGAAATGTAAAAACTTAAATATCTTAGAAACAGTAGCCAATCAGTTGTTTTAATTGTCATATTTGAATTCAGCACATCAAAATACATAATAAATCGCACATTTTATCTCCGAAGCAGACGACTTCTCAAAAATTGTAGACCAGTGTTACCTGCTTCAATAAATCCTCCCTTAAGGGATGTCTTCATCTGAACCATGTGCTCCTCTGCCCCTGTCAGTGTCCCCCAACCCTTAGCTTAAAAATCCTTTACAACCTTTTTAATTTTACATGCCAGCAATCTGGTTTCCTATTGGTTTAGATGGAGCCCATCGTTTCTGTATAGTTTCTGCCTTTTCCAAATGTTTTCCCAGTGCCTAATAACCCTAAATCCCTCCTCCAAACACTATCCTCTCTTCTACTCACTGAGACCCTGCGCTTCTGCATTTCTATCTGGCCCTGTGCATGAAACTGAAAGCATTTCAGAGAATTCAACCAATGAGTTCCTGGACTTTAATCTCTAACCTATCAGCTAAATTTGGCTTCTATGACCTCTCTTCTACCTTGCCCTATGTCATAGGTACCTACATGCTTTGCTTTGCATGCTTGTGTGATGTTACACCCCATATAGAAATATGCTTATGATATAACTGAGATAATTTATGCAAGATGGGTCTTGTAAGGTATCATTGGAAAGGATATAATTTACTGAATATGATTATCCAATTTGTATGCATGTATCATTTCTGTATCTAAAGTTAGGAATATTGACTGTGTAACAATTACAACTGGGTGTATACTTGGGAAACACCCACCAGACAAGAGGCCATCAGCCTTGATGGGCCATTAGGAAAAAACAATAAGACTTTGAAAATACTAATCTCTCTCCTTTCTGAGAGGCATCCTGGGATGTTGCTGTGGCATTATTTGGTCAGGTGGTCATGTCACCTGGTATTAAACACCATGTTGGACTTCTAGTAATTTTTCACTAAAAGGAACGGGTGGTCAAGACTGGGAAACAAAAGATTCCCACCTTATGTAAATCTTATTTAAGGCTGGGGAGGAAATTGATCTTGGTTCACTGTTCACTGAATCTCCACCCAAGATGACTGCTGGAAACACCTATGGAACAAGGACAAAGGGAAAGGGGGAGGAGTACTGAACCCAGGCTGGAAAAGGGATCTGATCTGTGAATAAGATACCTGAAGATTGAAGCTGCAAACAGAGTAGCTACCTTCAAGAAGTTCTGCAACCTGCCCAAAATCAACATTTAGAGTGAGAAATTACTTCTTGAAACCAGTCTCTTTAAGATCTTAAGCTTAGTATGCGTGTTTTGTTTTATTTGCTTAGTAGTCGGCTTTGTTCTGTTTGCTATCCCTTATAATCACTTAAGATTTACCTTTTATAGTTAATAAACTTTTCTTGTTTATAACATAACCCAGTTTGTGCAATTATATCAGGAGGGGTGCAAGAAGCTGTGCATCTCTCTCTCCATATTGAGGGAAAGGGTGAATTTTGATGAGCTTGCACTGTGCAGACTTTTCTATACAGTTCAAGACAATATTATTTTGGGTTTCCTCCCCAAATGGGGTGTGCATTTGAGTGTGGGCAATTTCCTAACTGAATCTTCCCATAGAGAACTGCTTGCAGACTCTGTGTGATTCTACAGCTGGTGCATACCTACCTGTGTGTGTGTGCTGCCAGAGACCAGAAAGTCTGATTCAGCAAAACAGGGAGAGGGAGCCCAGACTAGAGGAGCAGGCAGGCTCAGTGAAATCCCAGTACATCAGGTGGCATCCCGGACGGGGGGTGGGAAGGGTCCAACCCGTCACAGCTTGTTCCAAACAAAACACATTTAAGGATTTTAAAACAAGCCTTCACATTGACACAGAACTGTGTACACTGGGGTTAAGTCCGTATAACAGTGTAAACACCCATGATTGACATAGTTATACCAATGCAAGTTTGTAATGACCTGGCCACAGAGACCTTAGCCTGCTTAGTACTATGGCAAATACACCATTAAAAATCTTTTAAACTTTTTATTAAAGATACAGGAAAGAGGAAAAAACAGTTAACAATTTGAAATGTAAAGTATTAAATAAGGCTTTAATTTTAACAACCTCCATTGTTCCCTTTCCCTTTAGCTGGAGGGAGTTTTTAGAAGGAAAAATCCCTTTGGCTGGCAGTCTTTAAGATGGTATTCAAGATGATAATCATTATTCTTTTTTGGGAAAAGAGAAGAAAATAGTTAAGCTAGGCTGTTGCTGTTGTTCTTAAAGTCTGATCCTCTTTCCTAAAATGCAAAACAAGAAAAACACCCACAAAAGGGAAGAGAAAAAAAATAGCAAAGAGAGAAAGTGCAGTTTCTGTCTCTGGTATTGGCTTTTACTTGCAATCTCACTGCTAGCAAAACACAGGCACGGCACACTGTCTTATCAGCAGGGCCGGTGCTACCATTAAGGCAAACTAGGCAGTTGCCTAGGGTGCCAAGATTTGGGGGCACCAAAAAGCGGTGCCCCCAATTTCCCCCCCACGGCAGCTCCCCACCCCTCCCCGGCCCAGGGAGCCGTGTGGCAGCTCTCCACCTCAGCTCACCTCTGCTCCGCCTCCTCCCCAAGCACGCCACCCCCCCGCTCTAATTCTTCTCCCCTCCCAGGCTTGCGGCGCCAAACAGCTGATTTGGCAGGGGAAGTGGAGCAGCAATGGCGTGCTCAGGGAGGGGGCGTAGCAGAGGTGAGCTGAGGTGGGGAGCTGCCGCGGGGGGGGGGTGGTTTCCTCACAGTGGGGGGGAGCTGCCACGGGGGGGGTGCCTCAGGACGGAGGTGGGGGCGCAAGGTGGAAGTTTCGCCTAGGGCGCGAAACTTCCTTGCACCGGCCCTGCTTACCAGCTGTTCTGAGAGACCTGGTAAATATGTACCAGCATCGGGCTGTTTAGGGCTTTGCTTTTATCTGCCTCTTTCTGGTTACAGGCTTACAGCAGTGTTGCAAAATGCACAATCTTGGCTGGCAAAGCCAGATTCTTACTAGACAGAAGGAAAAATGAGAGGGATAGGACAGAGAAGAAACAAAGTAGGGAAGAAAAAGGACATGGCAAGGTGATGGGGGGAGACAAACCCTTAGCTGGTATACAAGATTTAGCTGGAGTTGGTACAGGTGGTGGTGTCTTTCTAGCCTGTTCTGGTCAAAACATTCTTAGCATTAGGACAAAGAAGGTCCAGGATCCCAGGATACCGTGGGATGGCGAACCACACTCCTTCCTCTTCTCTTGTTTCAGTCAGCCAGCATTGTGGCAGCCTCCACCTGTTCATCCATACTCCTCCCACCCACCCCACCAAACTCTTTTCCTTTAAATAATCCCCAAAAGAAAATATGGGTGGAATAGTCCATCCTTTTACAATGTTATTTATCAATAGGCCTAATTTTTGACACACCAATTTTGGTTCATTATTTTTTGGTTTTAAACTGTCTTGTTTACCAGTCATGATTTTAACAGTCCTTGAATTATAGTAGGACTTTTTGTTTGTACTTGTTCAGGGGATTTTCTTTCTTTTGCAACATTTCCCATCAGTGTTTATTATTATAGATTATTGTGACACTTTATGAACTTCCGCTTTTTTACTGTTAAACCTACAATAAAGGTAAATTTGTAGGCCCAATTATTACAACTGGGCTGCTTCTAGAATCGAATCGAATTATTCACACCTCTGAGGGACATGAGTTGTACCGACATAACCTATAATGTAGATAAGCCCATAGCTACTGCCTCTCAAGGAGGTAGATTACCTACATCGATGGCAGAAGCATTACGGCAGTGCGGCTGCAGCCTTTTAAGTGTAGACAAGCCCTCAGCTAGAACACAGTCTGTGCAGCATTTTAATATTGTATGAAATTGGAGGAAGAATGCAGGGAACAGGGTCTACATATGAGTCAACAGCATAGCTGCCTCAGAGAGGTGTTAAGTGGCTCATTCCTCTCAATGAGATGTTCACAACTGAAAGACAATACTCAAGGGAGATGAATACAACCCGAAACAATAGCTGTGAGACCTAAAACCTGATCCATTCATGTCAGTAAGTGGGTGTTCCTTTCCCCTCCCCCAGGTCTGGAAGAGTTTCTGATATGTATCAAGCACAGCCATTCTCTGCTCCTCACCCCAGTCTGAGCACTGTGTTCTTGGTGCTTGCACTGAGCTTGCCTGTTCTAAGCTCACCACCCATCTGGCTTCCCCAGATACTGGCTCACATGGTGGGATAAGGGATTTAAACAGCTCCAGAAAGGCAAGTCCTTCGAGAACCTGGCTTACATGAGGGAGGCATGGGGTACAGACCCCATAGATGGGCAAGGGCACCAGATCCTGTCACCCACATGGGGAGGCAGGGAGCATGACTCAGACTCCCCAAGAGAGGCTGTGACCCCACAGATCCCAAATCACATGAAGGGGTTGGGGAGTGGAGTTCAGAAACCCAGATAGGCAAACCTCCTCCAGAACCTGGCTCCTCTCCCACTCCCCTAGTCTTCTGCTATGATCAATGGAACTTTATGATGTGCCAGGGTCAAATTGGGCCTTATGCAGAGGCCTTAGAGATATGTTTTGGCTGGGTTACACCACTTTCCCCACATTAGTCAGAATTTGGCTCATTGGTAGGTAATAGGTTTTTACCTACATATGTGAACAAGCTAAGAGTTATCTTCCCTCCTCCCTCTCTCCCCCTTTTTTTCTTTTAGTTTTGTTTTTATGGCATTATGTTTAGAACATTAAACTACACAAGGTGCCCATCTTTTTTTTAAAAAAAAATTTGGTTAAAAACAAACCTAATGGAATTTTTTGTAAATCCCTAACAGTTTTTCCCCAATTTAGCAAATAATTTCATCTGCCAGTTTTTCCCTGACACAAACCAACCTGCCACTACCTTGTTTAACAATATCTTGTTCAGTGATGAGAGTCATCAATAATATTATCTGTTAAGTCAGCACAGCTCTGAGTATTGGTTTATTATTAACTTACGTTAAATGTTTTAGCTCCAGGTCTCTACACTGCTAGATAAAGTAATATGGGGCCGAGCATAAATAATTACATTTAGGTCAATTTAAAATAAGCGGAATATGTATTAAGTAGATGTCCCTTCCTATCAGATTATAGCAAATTTAAGGTAGGGAGAGTATAAATTACTAGATAGTGTTTCTTTAAATCTGGTTCCACCTAATCTCAGCAGGTATTGTAACAAATAAATCAAGTAATAGAGAAATGAGTAATGATTTGGTATTTGGCAGTATTAAAAAGGTACTTTCCTTCCTACTCATCTATTTACAGATTTTGCTAATGACAAAAAAGGCTTTTTCCAAAGCAGAGGTGAATTTAGCACTTGTTTTTGCTGTCTAGATGTCTGAGATAAGTATAGTATGGCATGCTTTGAAAAGATTACCTTGCCAGCTGCTACAAAAATTTGAAAATGATTTATTCTCTGGATCAAGAAGACTTATTCCTAAGTGGAATACAGGTTGTTCTGCCCCAAAGTTAGTGTAATTTCTAATGTGATGAATAGGCATTAAATATTCAAAATGGATTACTCAATTTACTGGAAAACTAAGTTTAATGAGACATTGAATAACAATGCCCAGCAGAAAACTCCTGGTTTTCATCCACTTTCTGACAAATGTCCGTCTGATTAAAAATTTAGGTCAAAATTCTCTCTGATCTACAAAGCCGACCTGTTAGTCACAGCGTGAATCTAGTTTGCACATTCTGTATTTGCTTCACATATAGAACTTTGTGACCAGTGAGATTTTAGCACATGGCATGAGTGCAGCATAATCAGATGAAATCCCCAGTGTAGATCACAGAAGCTTGATGCACTTACTTTTTAATTTGCGCTGCTTTATTTATCAGTATTTTAAAAGGGAAAAAATTCTTTATTATTGATGTACAAAGAAACCCCAATGGCCACATTTTGTTCTCAGGGCCAAATCCCATTCACTTACTCAGGCAAAACTCCTGGCTCTCAGACATAAAAATGTGCAACCCTGTTACATTTCAGTTGACTTGCATGTTTATAAAGAATAGAAGAGCTTGGCCCAACACATTAAGTTTACCCCTCCTCCCCCATTACTTGTCATTCAGTATTTTTGGAAGGGCAAATCTAGCAGTCTTCATTGAGACAAATCTCCTATTTATGTCTACTGGGAGTTTTGCCTAATGAGGACTGAAAAAAAATTGGCCTAGTGAGGACAAGATTTTGCTCTCAGCTACACAAGTTTATATCTGGAGTCATTTCCCTTGTCTTTGGTGGAATGACTCTTATTCACACTGTTGTAATGGAATAGAATATGTCCCTATGTGCAATAGCAATATGTCCTAAATGGCAGACTCTCTCCATAACAAGGTTGCTTGGATGGATATTTTTAGCTGTCATCATCCATTCCTTAAGGTTTGAAGCTGCTTAAAGTCAAATACAGACATGCAGGCTTGTCCAAACTATCCCACAAATAGCTACAAATAATAAATATGTGTGCAGAAGTCAGAAAACAATTTGTAAAACCAAACAAGGGCCAAAATCACAACAAATATTATTTGCAATAAATAATTTGACCAGTTCTGGTTTGACTTCTCCTACACACAAGCTGGGTTCTGCTTCCATCAGTATGATGAAACCTGTTCAGTCCCCTTCTTGAGGGAAATTCTGACTTCTGTTGGCACTTCATATCCTACAAGGAATGGTGGTGGTTAGCAGTAGTCTAAGATTAATTGCCTCTCACACACACTTAGAGTTTCTGCCACTTTTTCTTCCCTGTTAATCAATATATCTTTGTTTTCTGGTGAGGACTCCACTACTAGGCATTGAATGGTTATGGTCTCCTTGTTCTTATCTACGTACACTTTCTGTGACAAATAAAAATTTAACATCCCACTGTGTCATCTGAATTTCAGTTCAGCTTATCCTGCTATAGTTTTATAGCCCTTTCTAAAACACTTTGCTATTGCCTGCTTATACAGAGGACAGGAAGGAGTGATGCTAGCTAGTGTGATTTTGTGTGTGCTCCCTGCTGGTGAGTTCAAGGTCAAGTAACCATTTGGAGTGGGAGGGCTCCATTCAATCTCCTTCCACTCCACCCCACTCAGTGTAAGAGGGCTTAAGCCCCTTCTGGAAGACAGAAAGATCATTATTCAAACTCAGAAAGATCCAAGATTTCCCTGTTTGATATGGACCAATTCAATCTTTAATTGCTGGAATTAGGACTTTAAAAAATAATTATACACTGTCACGAGTTTCCTAGTTTCATCTTTTCCTGAGGTAAGGTTCTGATAGAAAGGACATGAAAAAGACTCTATTAATTAACTTGTGGAGCGGTGTGTGTGTGTGTGTGTGTGTGTGTAACAAAAAACAACAACAAAAAACAAAGATAAAATTGGAGGAGCCACAAATTATATGGTTGATTTGAAGAATGGCTTTGAATTTAAAGGAATGTTTGTGAATGCTGCTAGTAAAGAAAATGTCATTTTTACTGTGTCTGGTAGTACAAGATGTTCTAGTGATTAATGTTTGTTCTTGATTTATGTGAATCTTGTTTTTAATAAACCTGTGGCCTTTTCTCACAAAAGCTTTGGTATAATCATGAATTCGTGACTTGTCTCTTCTTATATGGCCCCATCATACAGTTTGTGGTTTGGTTTGATCCCTGCCCTCCACACAGTGATTTCACAGCTTTAGTCTAAATAATTAATACACATCCTGACAACCAGATGTTGGCATCTGAGGAATTCTGTTTGGGAATCTGAGTGTGGCAAGGCACTGTAGCAAGCTCCAAGTATAGTTTTTCCTGTAATCTGGCTCTAAGCTTCATCAACTCTCTCTCTCTCTCTAGTCTATATATGAGCAAGACTCTAGCAAGAAAGAAAAAAAAAGATGAATTTATCATTCAATTTGCCTTTACAATTCTGTGAAATTATTTTTACCTTACTCCCTTTATAAATAATGGATTATATGTCATTATTTGTTCCACTGTATTTTTGACAACTTCTTACACTCTACACTGTCTTCAAATCACACTATTTGCTGTGGGACCTGATAGTTCAGTGGTTAAAGTGTGACTTTCAGAAATGTAGATATTAATATTCTTTGCACATTGCCTTTTCATAACCAGACTTTCAATGTCACGTTTATCTACATTAGAGATGGGTAAATAATGAAAGATATTTTCATGAGCATTTGTTTGAATGTAAATGATAATTTCATTTGACTGTTTTTTTTTCCTTTTTATGGTCACTTCCCATGAACACTAATATAATAAATATTTTTAGTATGAATTCTTACTGAAAGCAAGTTGTAAACTCACATGCTTGAAAACTTATGGAAAGCAAATTTAAAATAGATGTCTTCAAACACTTACAGCAGAAACTTTATGAAAGGCATTCAGCCTATCACAAAACAAAAACAATATCATGTGACTTGTATGTCCAATCACAAATAGAATATGTGAACAAGAGAAAATTACTATTTGCCTGTTCTATACATAGAAAATAAAAATCAATCAAATAATTGGTTTAAAAATATTTGCTCAGAGCAAACTGTTTACACTACACCAGGAAAAAGTGACTGAGTTTACACACACAGCAGAAGTCCATACATGGACACTTACAGAGTAAACTACAGAGAGACTGACAGGCACTAATGGATATGATGAGATGAGGGACAAACATAACACCAATAAGAGCTGCAAAAAGACTTAGGTGCATTGAACGTTGGGTCTGTATAATATAATTGTTGGGTTTTTTTTTTTACTCCTTACAGCCCTTTCACAACCCAATCACCATTTCTGCACATGCAACTGTACAAATACTTACAGCTGCCTGTGCACTTGTTCTGTATTAATATTTGCATGTTCAGGTCATTCCAGTGCCTAGATGAGCAGGTGAGAATTCATAGTGGAAAAGTTCACTAGTAAAAAATAATGCTGTACATGCAAATCCTAATAGCAATGCATGTGCATGTATGGTTCTTTGCCTACACTGAAAATCAGCCTGTAATGTATTAATCTGTCAACCTTTAATTGCTTGTCACTGGACTTTTTGATTCCTTGTTCAAGATCAAGATTTAGCTGCAGAATAAAAACTATGGTCATGTTCTTAATTGTCCTTGAAACCTACAGGTTTGAAAGCTTGTAAATGTTTTGTTTTATACTATTGTAATTTTCATGTCTACACAAGCACTTAAAGCTGTTTTCTGGTTTGGCCACTTTTGGCCCTAAATTGTTTTGCCCATCTCCACCTTTAAAAATAAAACTTTTTTCTGTTTTAGTTTGTTAAACTTTTAGAAGCTGTTTTTTTTATTTTGATATGTTAATGCATTTTGTTGTATTATGATGTATGGTGCCCTAAGTACTTTTCCAGGAGGCCATTTTAAATTCAAGAATTTCATTATGATTTATTGATCTTCACAAACATGCTCTGCACAAAATATAAAGGAAGTTACAGTACAAAAGAACTTAGTCTTAGAGCCTGATCTTGCAAGACCAAACTACAGTTCACAGTGAAGGACTTTGAAGTTTCCATCTCCAAGGAACATTCTTTTAAAGGTCCATGGTGTTAAGTGTTTTATCTACTGTATGTACCAATCTTGGAAAAATAGATTTTACAGCACAAAAATGCTCACCAATAAATTGCAAAAAGAGGCCACAGGCTTATATTGATGGCTGTGTTGCTAGCAAAATGTGTTTCGCTTTAAAAAAATCACAATTGACTTTTCAAAGGAAGTTCTACATTTGCTTTGCATCATCCTTCAGGTCATACTGGAAACAGCCAAGTGTAGCCAAAGCCTTTGGCTTCTTCTCAGCTGTTTCCAAAGTGAGCCAATGGTTGATGTCAAAACATTCATTTGGCAACCACATGATGTCTGTCTTCAATTCTGCTTGGGAAACTGCCAAACAACTTCTCTCAGCTATTTCTGAGCAGTGATTAACACCTGTCCCAATGATTTTTGTAAGGTTTCAGTTGTCTATTTGAAATTTTAAAAATAGCAGAATGTATCCATAAATAGCAAAAAAACAACAAAAAACACCACACATTTAACGTAGCCTCTGGTGTCAGGAGGAAAATAAAAAAATACTTAAATTAGAGATGGACAGTAAATGATGGTTCAGATCATATTTGAGTTCAGAGGCACTCAATGACAAATTAATTTAAATATTCATGATACCTCACTATAAATATCTACCACATTGAACATCCATTCCTCTTCCCTTCACACTGAACCTATTCTCATCCTAATCTGCCCCACAATTATTTCTTACCTTAAACCACCTTCTGGGAAAAGGGCTAGGTCCAAAGGTCTTATATCACGCTCACCATGTCAGCTGCCAGAAGGCAACTAATGCCAAGCTGGATGATCATTACTTGTCAGGGAAGCAAAAGAAGAGGGATCTTTAGGGAGGGAAGTTCCAAGTGTAGCTCTCCTAAGGGAATGTCTGAGCTAAATTAACCTGTGCCCTGTTCCTTTAAGAATTGAAGGTCTGTTGAGGGGCCAAAGAGGACAGATCTGGTTGTGTGTCCTTTGAAAAGACTAAGCAGCAATGGGACTTGTGCAAGCTATATGTGTTTGTATTTTTGACACTAAGTTTAAAACTGTCCCTGGCCTGGGAGTGTAACAGTTGGGATGTACAGGCAGGAGAGGCTGAATTGCAATTATCCCATCTCTCCAAAAGACAAACCTACCTACCTTCAGCTGCTGCAGACTGCTCCAGGAAAAGTTGCCAAGGAAGATTTAATTATTTGCAAATACAATGGCTGGGAGAGAGCTAGAAGAACTTCATTTGGGTAGGATGATTTTGATACCAGCTAAATGATGAGCACCAAAGAGATTTTGAATCTCTGGACACTTCCGATGACTTGCAGTGAAACTGCAGCAAAAAGTTGTTTTGTTTTAATCAGATATGTCACCAGAAGAGATGGGACACTTAGGAGCAAAGCAAGTAATCAGTCTGGCATGAGATCAGTTTTATTGGCCAAAGATGAAGTGGAACATTGGACATTGTTGTTAGTCTGTACATGCATCAAACAAAAAAATGTCACCAGCTTCACTAATTAACATAGTTACAATAGAACCATTTGCACGTGTATCGATAGACTTATTTCATCTCCTTTTCCCAAACCTCCCTTATCACCAAGAAGTCAGGCAAGACTGTGGCAGACAAGATCTTCAATGACTTTGTTTTAAAATTTGATTCCCCAAACGGATTCATCATGACCAAGGGGCAGAATTTGCAAATAATTTATTTAGAAGGTTACACTACTACTGTAAAACTGAAACATTTTACACAACCTTATGTTATCCACAGGGCAAGGGGGACATAGAAATGCTGAACCAAGCTCAGCGAGCTACATTCAGAACTTTGCTAGAGGAACAAAAGTAAAAATGGAAGGGCTCCCTTAATAAGGTCATCTATGCCTATAACTGTACACAAAATTAAGCTCCAAGGTTCTCACCCTTCTATTTATTAAGTGGAATTCACCCCTTTTGCCCATTGACATTGTCTTTGGTTTACCTATGAACTCTGTATGTACACAAGGAGACCATAAAGATTACTGTGAGAAATGGAAACAGCAAATGAAAGACAGTTATGAGCTTGTGGAACTTGTGGACTATGGCTAATAAGTCAAATGGATGGACTATCTGTTATATTTTGTTAATAGACATATCAGGACAACATTACATTTACAGCACTCATAAGGGAATGGAGACAGGAATGAAGGGCCTGTAGCTGGACCTGGGATCAGCTAAGCTAATCACACCTGAAATACCTAATCGGACAGATTGACTGACTGGCATTTCCAAGGCTGTGTTTAACCTAGCAGTAGCACTTGGCTAGTGGCTGCTCAATACTTATGCCCACAGCAGCCATTGCTCCTGTGCCTATCTTGTTCCCAGCCTTGCTTCTGCCTGACTCAGTTTCTAACTCATGTTTTACTGATTCTGGCTTCTGGCTCTTGACTTCAGCTCCAACCACTAGGACTGACTGTCACTGCTCTGAGCATTAGGACTGACCACTCATGCCCCAGTCCATGACAGTTTGAACAGCCCAAACAAACAAGGAGGTAAAGAAGGGGACAGGAGAAGGTTGGTTACTGGAATGGATCCCACTAAGGCTAGCATCATCCTGATGGAGTTAGTGGGTGCCCTACAGAACCTACAGATGCAGGTAAATGCCCTGCAGATGCAGAATGACATATTGCAGGTTCAGGCTTCTTCACCTGTGACTCCTCCCTCTTTGGAACCTACAATCTCCTACAAATAAGTTTGATTATGACTGCAGTCAGCTCTGCAGTTTTATGAAATCAGTGTGAGCACCTATTCCTGCTGCACCAGCAGTTTTCCCTCACTGACCAGTCCCGGGTGGGACTCAGTGGCGGATTAATGATTTTGCCGCCCCTAGGCCCTGAAATAATTGCTGCCCCTGGAGGCTGACCCCATATGAACTTGTTTTAGTTTTTTTAGTTTTAGTCTGTATAGCACGATTTCGGATACCGCGTGGGACCGCACACATGGATTCAAAACTCCGCGTTCAAACGGGGGTCCGGTGTATATCAAATATTTATTTTTTTATTTTATGTAGATGCAATGAAAGAAGTAAGTAATTACATTTGTTTATGCCTACATCTTTGAGCGGCAAACATATTAATTAATTCTGTATAATCCAGAGAAGTTGCTAGATCCTTTTCAATTGTCAGGAGAGAAAGGGAGTTTAATTTTTCTTCACTGATGTTAGCCCTCAAGTAGTTTTTAAAGCCGAAAATGATCGTTCCGCTGAACAGTTTGTAGCAGGTGTGCAAATGAATATTCGGAAGGCAATATCAAGATTTGGATATACTGATTGAATGAATGTTTCGATTTTGAAGAAGGCTGCAATATCTTATAATTGACTTCTTTTCATTTTCAGGAATTTCGACACCTTCCAAATAAGATTGAAAATGTAGACACTCATTCACAAATGATTCTTCTAAATCTCCTTGGTAGCATAGCTGTAATTTTTTAGCATGAACTGTTATATCTGCTGTTGAAGTATTGGTAATGTTAGAGAGAAACTGAAATCTGCTATAAATTTCTTGATACGCATTACTTCTGCATTTCAATTTGGAACATACAAGGTCTAGTATTGTTAAAAAGGTATCTACTTTAAATTTATCTCTACCACACATTTCCACTTCAACTTCGTGTGTTCCTTCAGCTTGCAGTTTATGCTTTCTTTTTCGCTTTGTGTCAAATTCATAGTCTTCAATTTCAGATTTTTCTTTGGCTTTCTCTTCGTACATATCAAACAAGTCCCGTATAGAGTTAATGTATCATATTAGTGAGTTGTAGAGTTATACAACTGTCTGTATATCAATATAAACATTTTGCAGTTTTGGGCTAGTTATATGAAATCTTTCCAAGAGTGAGCTCCAAAATACAGCCATAAAAGCTGCCTCAAGTCGATCGAGTTTTCGCTGCAGGCCTGCAGCTTCATTACATGTAACAGGTTTCTCAGTAGAATCTTCCTTCATTGTTTTTAAGGCTTTAATTATAGCATTACAGTTTTCACTCAAATAATGACAAGTTTCCACTCAAGATGACCAGCGAGTCTCAGAAAGTCTTTTTATTACTTTACTGCCTGGCTTCAAATTAGATAGTAAAATCTCCCACCGGTAAGTAGAGGCAGAAAAAAATGAATAAAGATGTTGGACAGTTGAGAAAAATGAACATGCTTCTTGACAACTTTCTGCTGCACATACTCCAACCCAGATTTAAAGAATGCGCAGAACAAGGCACGTACACAGCATAAGGATTTATATTCTTAATTCTTGCTTGCAACCCGCTATATACAGCAGACATGTTAGTGGCATTGTTGTATGACTGGCCACAGCAGTTTGCGATATATAATCCATAACAATTCAAAGTTGAAAGTACAGCATCAGCTAACTGTTCTGATTTGTGGCCAGTATTTGGTAAAAAACAAAGAAACCTCTCTACTGGTATGCCATCATCGTTTACATATCTCAGTATAAAAGCCAATTGATCAACATGAGATATGTCGGGAGTTGAGTCAACGCTTATCGAGAAATATTTGGCTTCTTTTACTTCTTTAATAATAATTGAGATCACATCTGAAGCCATCAATTTTATAAATTCATTACATGTATAGGATGATAGATAAGATACGTTACCTCGACCTTCATTTCCATAACGTGCAATGTGACTTGCTAAAAATGGGTCGAATTCTGCGACAAGCTCAAGGGCCATCATGTAATTGCTATTATAAGTTGATCCAAATTTTTCCACTTTACCTCTAAATGCAAGTCCTCTGCTTGAAAGTTTCTTTACCACTGCTACAATCCTTTTCAACACATTTCTCCAATACATAATGTCTTTTTCCATTTGAAATTTTAAATTCATACCAATTCTTCCGGATATCTCGCCTCTCCTCACCATTGTCAGTACACACGTTTTATGTTCAGTCGAATTTTCATGTTCACGTAGTCGAGTTGATATGTTTTTCCAGTCATGGTATCCACTCGTCGCCAGACTAGAGATCCCTTCAAATATTCGACATGGGGCACAAAACACAGCTCCTTTGCTCTCTGAATATATAAGATATTGCCGTGGCTTTACTTCACCATTTAAAAGATGTCGTTCAAACACATTTTTTGTTAGAACACGTCTTTTATCAGTATATTGCCTTTTTGAGTTAGTAAAATCACTATCGATATTTTGTTTAATACCATGCATTGATAAATACTCAATTGTAGCATCATTCAATATCCATTGGGCCAGATCGTCACTTATGGTAGATATTCCAATATCAGATTGAATTTCTGATTGATGTGATTTGCAAATCTCAGCAATATTGTCAAAGATATCCAGATCAACATGATTCCCCGTAGTCTCTGATACACTAGTATTTGGAACATTTTCTTCAACACTAACCGCAGCTGGAATTTCTTCATTAGTTTTAATATGTACTTTATACACATCAATATTTTCACTTTTTACTTCACTACTTCTTTCAACTTTTTTTTCTGTCTCACTGTCGGCACTAACTGATACAACAAAGGAATCAATTTTGCACACTTTTGCTATCATTTCATTTTCCCTTTCTTTCTTCTGTATAGCATTTTTTTTTTAACTGAGCACCGCTTAATTTCTTCCTTCCAGTCATACTGTTAATTAACGCTTAGGATTGTCATGACTCCAGTCCTGAGTATGTTGCTTACTAAATGGTTTCTCCGTCGCGCCGTCATTGGTGGTTTCAATACATGCTATCATGATTGGTAGAATCGCGGCGTGCAATGCTGCAAGTACAAAAATGCTGGACTGCTATTTTAAATTTGCTGCCCCTGAAAATTTGCCGCCCTAGGCCTAGGCCTTGTTGGCCTAGGCGATGATACTCCGCTGGTGGGACTTACCATTAGCCTGCTGACCAAGGAGTCATTGGCTTGGTCCTCCATACTCCTGGAAAAGTCTAGCCCTCTCCTGAACCAGTTTGAGGACTTTGTTGAAGTCATCATGGAACTATTTGTTGATGACCCGAACCATGTTCACAGCCAAGGCTGCACTCCAGACCTTGCCACAGAAACACTGGCCAGTTCTAATTATGCTGCAGAGTTTCAGCATTTGGTAGCTGATACCACATGGAGTGAGGCTCTGCAGTGCTACCTCTTCCAATCTGGCCTCGAAGATGAAACCAAAGATGAACCTGCATGCATAGAGCCACCGGCTGGCCTGGATGCCGTGACTGAACTCAGTATTAAGATTGACTTTCTTTCTGGGCAGTATTCCATCAGGCAGTCCCAACCCTCACTGGTCTTGCCAGGTCCTGTCTGACAGCACCTGGTGTCCTCATCCAACTGGAACCCATGCAGCTTTGTCAAGCTTAGCTGTGTCTCTCCAACACAGATTAAAACTGGCTTACAGTATCAGGCCTATGCCTGTATTGCATTGAACTGGGATACTTCCCATCAAGCTGCCCTGGAAAAGTCCAGTCTATATTTCTGCTCAGGAAATGGCAAACTCCAGCCCCAACACAGGGGTCTGAGGTGGGTTGGCATTTTTCTCCTCTCTCCAGTACTTAATGTGAACTACCAGGCATTAAATATGGTTACTACTCAAGACCATTGCCCTTTATTAATGAGCTCTTTCAAAGACTGCACTCTGCCAGGGTCATCAGCAATCTGGACTTTCACAGAGCCTATAATCTAGTTCAGATGGAAGAAGGAGGCAAGTGGTCTTGCCTATTTTACTTTATTTACTATATTACTTTCATCAATGTTTCACAGACTTAACCTGCAATTTTACAAACAATTTCTGTTGACGGTGATTAAGAAAAATAACTTAGCTCATTGAGTCTTACCACTGGTGGCTCTGCAGTGTGTACAGGAGCAAAAATCATTAAACACTTATTTTTGTTAAAATAAGCAAGTGTATCCCTGAATATGCACAGTGGATAGATCTATTGGGTAAGAATGTGCCATTTTACGTGGACACTGTTGAGACTAGAACATAATTTTGGGACAGAACCTCAGTTGGTGTCAACTGTCATAGCTCCATTGAAGTCAGCTAGAAGTCAACAAGACTACAATAAAATAAAATACTACAATAAAAGCTACATTGATTTACACCAGCTGAAAATCTGGCCCAAGTCTCAACAAGATCTACAAAACAAGATAAGTTTGAAGTTTCATTTATATAGTGTTTTGGAAACAACCAAGTGGGGAAAAAGAAGTTAAGTTCATTTATGTAGACTTCCATCGTTCAAAAATGCTTCAACCAATTTCAGTTACAGTTTCAAGATATCTTCATCTGTTGTCTGAGACCTAATATGGAAAACTTCTGTGTCAAAGAAGCTTATGTTAGAAAGAGAGGTAAAAAGGAAGTAGGAACTCATCCATTGTTGTAATGGCCACTTCTGATTTTCACTATCATATAGAAGCTGAGAGAAATTAATCTGTTTAGTTTCAAAATCACCCAGCCACAATGTTCAAACTATATGCAAACTTTAAAAATTGCTATAACACATTTTGAAATAAAATATTTGTATAATTCCATCACTACTGATCTGCCAAGACCCAGGTTATGTGCTACTCCTGATATGGCTGATGTCAACTTTAGTACCTAAAGTGGTATACAGAATGCAGGGTACTACTACACAGTAGCACCCTGTACTGCTTATGTTTTATGCCAGCAATACTTGTATGGTAAACATGTATCACTAAACCCAGGTCTGTGCAAGTGAAGTTTTTTGTTAACTTTTAATTTCAATTATTTGTAATTTTGCAGTTATTTTACTTCATGTCAATCAAACAATTGTTTCTATTAAGAGGAAAACATCATTTGAAATTCATAGTTTTAAAAAATTGATTGCCCATCCAATGGTAATAAATTAAGTCTAGATCATTTCATTGCAATGGAGAAGGTATTTTAATTATATTTTTTATTTAGGATTTTTAAAAATATGACAGGATTTTTTACAATGTGTTAACGTATGCAAGTGACAACTCATTCTTTCATCTGACTGTCAATACGTTCCAATTCAGATGTTTGCCTTGCAGCCGTTTGGTGTCACCTAAACTTCTCTCATGGTGATGACATCCTAATATGAAAAGAGACACCATGGTGGCATGAAAGCAGGACTGCCACAATACATTTGTTTAGCTCTTTTTCCTCTGCTGTCTCAAGGCCTCCTTCACAAATCTGATACTATATGCAAATTGGACCATCACAACATTGAGTGGAAGCAAATTGCACCCTAAATGGAAATGTAGAGAATACGAATGTACTTTTGACTATGTGCTCAGAATTCCAAATCGTCACTAGTGGGAATTACAGGGCAACAATCTGAAGGGATTCTCTTTCAGTCCTGCAGCTCTGCTTCAGCTGTATTCATCACAGATGCCGACCTCTGGAAGTGGGAGTTTATATCTGAGAACCTAGAGTTTAGAAGCAAAAATCCAAGTAAATGGGCTAGAGCTGTCAGGCCTCATATGGGCTCTAATGGATTTTTCTCCTTTACTCAAAGGCCTCATTGTACAAGTGCTCAGACACAATAATACAATGTTGCACCTCAAGCTGGACAAGCAAAAGATCTGCCCTGTTATTCTACAGCTTTGATGTCAGTGCCTGAAGGCATTATTTCAACAGGGATATAATGATATCCATGGCCTGTCTCCATAATCTTTCCATCCGAGAAATCTGCAGGGCTGCTACTGGGAGATGTATTCACATTTTAACCCAGCACTTCTCTCTTGGCTGGGCATCTCTATCTTATGCTCTCCATCACAAAGCAATTCTGCAAGCCTTGTTTCATTAGAATTCTTCAGCTCATCGACCTGCAGGTTGTACTGCTCACAAGACTCCCACAAATAAGAATGTGCAGAGGCCATCTTGAAGTAGAAAGAAAGGTTATTTATCTGTAAGTGTAATTCTTTGGGTGTTGCCTCATCATATTCATACTACCCACCCTCTCCCTTTGAATTCTAATCTCTTAAGGAGTCTGGACTTCAGCACTAGGGACTAAGGCAGAGGGGAAAACCTGGATGATTTTGTTAACCTTGCCTCCAACCATTCAGCACGGTGAGGGGTGACTTTTCATCCTGACCCACACTGCTTCTCTAGATGGTTCCCAAAAGTTCAACTGCATAGCCTACAAACATGAAAACAACCAAAATCACTAAAAAGCGTGAACTTCATAAAGACACTGGATTTATGGCTCATTACAACTCCCTGTAACCCACTAACCATCCTTTGTCCTACAACTGCACAGGGTGTTAACTGCCCCTTCATCTTGACTGGTCTCTTGCAACACATGATAACTCCTTATCTGTTCCATCTTATATTTAACTGTGACACTGACTTGAAGAACAGCTCTAAGCCTGTCTCTCTCACTAGCAGAAGTGAGATATTACCAATAAAAGATATTACTTCACCCACCTTGTTGCTCTACCGTGAATAATACATAGAGGCAATGGTCTCAACTAACCATAGTTACTGTAAAGAAACTTTTTCTTTTTGTTTGAAATTTCTTGGAAATGTTGAGCAGGAAGGCCCACTCGGTACTGCCAACCTTTGTGTTTTTATTGTGGTGCACTGTCAGCAATGCAAGAATAAATTTTGTTTAAAATTCAATATTTTCTTGGTACATTAGATAGTTGGTGGGTTATGTCAGAGCTCACAATTTGACTCAGTCTTGTACCATGTGTGGAAATACTAGACACTGTGACTACACATGCCTGGATGTGCTCAAAGACAATCCATGGTACTATATTCCCTGCCAGGGAAAGGTATTTGAAACTTTGTTGAAGGACTAACACTAAGAGACATCAAGACCCCAATCTGGGGATATTGGTCCCTGGAGGTGGGCCAAAGTCAATGAGATTTCTGCTTAGGAGCCAATGGGGGGATGATAGAAATATGATTAGTGGTGCTAGAGCTTCTTAGTCTGAGAACATAGCTGGCCCTATTTAAAAGGGCTCTGTGCTGGGGGGTGGGGAGGGGCTGACCAAATACCAGGAAAGATGAACTTACAAGAAGAAACAGCAGCATTGACTCTGCCCAGTCTGAAACACTGCCAAGCCTTGGACTCACAGTAGCTTCCTCTCAAGATGACCTGGACTGGATGCCCTCTAATCCCTGCAGGGAAACGGGGCGGGGGAGGCTCGGAGCTAAGATTTCAGACACTCCAGCCAGATGTGAACAGCTGGGGAATGCCCCCACTGGCAATCAAGGGAAGGTGTGGGTGAACTGAGACATCCCCTGTGATGGGTTGGATCATAGAAACCCCCTTGGGAACTGACACCTGATGTGCTGAGACTACCTTTAAGCCTGTTTTCCCTGGCAGCTTGGGACTTCAGTGCCTTGCCTGGTTTGAGCCAGACATGCTTGCCTGCTACAAACCCAGACCCAAGTCTGAACCACGTCCCCAGAAAGCTGCAGGTTTAACTGAAAACAGCTTAAGAAGTATTCCTGTCTCCAACACTCAGGTACCCAACCCCCTATAGAGTCCAAACCCCAAATAAATCTGTTTTACCTGTATATCTTATACAGAGTAAACTCATAAATTATTCGCCCTCTATAACACTGATAGAGAGATATGTACAGCTGTTTGCTCCTTCCCTCCTCCCCCGGGTATTAATACATACTCTGGGTTAATTAATAAGTAAAAAGTGATTTTATTAAATACAAAAAGTAGGATTTAAGTGGTTCCAAGTAATAACAGACAGAACAAAGTGAATTACCAAGCAAAATAAAATAAAACACGCAAGTCTAAGCCTAATACAGTAATAAAGTGATTACAGATGAAATCTCACCCTCAGAGATGTTCCAGTAAGCGTCTTTTACAGACTAGCCTCCTTCTAGCCTGGGTCCAGCAATCACTCACATCCCTGTGGTTACTGTTCTTTGTTCCTGTTTCTTTCAGGTATCCTTTGGGGGTAGAGAGGCTATAACCTTTGCAAAGATATGTTACATGGTGTATCTAGCATAAAACATATTCTAGTTATGTCATATTTACTCTTAAGCATATTTCTATAAAGCATTAATGGAGTGCAATGTCACACCCCCTAACAACACACAGGCCCCCACATGGCCCATGGAGGGCAGAGTGTAAAGGGAGGGACTTAGAGGACTGGAGGTGAAGTGGGAAGATCAGGGGACCTGCAGATGTAATGGGGGCTCTGGGTGGGCTGGAGGAGAGTTGTGGGGATGCAGAAGGGTGGTGGGGGAAGGACAGAGCCGGCTCCAGGCACCAGCTTAACAAGCAGGTGATTGGGGCGGCTAAGGGAGAGGGGCGGCACCTGCGGCAATTCGGGGGCGGCAGGTCCCTCACTCCCTCTAGGAGCAAAGGACCTGCTGCTGAACTGCCGCAGCCGATCATGGCTTTTTTTTTTTCCAATTGGCACCGCTGATCGCGATCGTGGCTTTTTTTTTTTGCTTGTGGCTGCAGAAATGCTGGAGCCGGCTGGGGCTGAGGAGTCTGGGGGAGGAACAACCCCCACACATGACCTATAGTGGGGAGAGGGTAAAGGAGTGGAGGGATTTGGTGTCCTGGGGATAAGCGTGGGGGATAGGAGAAAGTGTTGGATGGGGGGACAGAAATGGGTGGGGATGCAGTGGGGGAAGAGATGAAAGGCTGTAGGGCCAATATGGGTGGCATGACAGAAGGGGAGTCACCCAGCTCTGTGAGAGGGGTATATCAGGGTGCCTGTACTAGGGGGCTGGACAGAGGGTATGGAAGATGGGGTGTCACCCAGCTGCAAGGTGGGGAATGGTTCATCAGGGATCAGAACTTACCATGACACCAACCACTCTCTCCTGGCTCCTGTCCCATGGGGCTGGCTCAGCTCCCTGCTCCAGACATTGGGGTCACAGCACTGTTCAGGTTTAGCCCAACCCCAATTTTGGGAGGCAATCCATGGATTGAGACACGCCGGTCTAGGGCAGTGGCACCCCAAGTCCCACAGAAGGGTGTCAGACAAGAGGTCTCAGCCTGGGACTTTGTCCTCGAGTCCCAGAGCTAGAAATAGTGACTAAACTCTACCCAAACCTGGATGACTTGGAAGAACGTGGGACCTAGTGATTGGGTCCTCTCACAACAGACTATGTCTATACAGTTATAACACTTGGTCAAATTGATTCAAACTGATTTTCTTTGCTGCGTCTTCTGCAACCAATTAAGTCAAATATGGCTTTCTAATTAGTGGAATCTCTTTAATCAGTCTGAACAATAGTAATAATCAAGTTAACATTGTGAAAAGATCTGTGTTTCAAGCTGTGTCCAGCCCCAACTCATATCTGGGTTCTAGCAGTTGAGGTGTGAACACCAAGGGAGGAGAAACTGCTTCTGTAGTTGGATAGCCATTCACAGTCTTTGTTTAATCCTGATCTGATGGTGTCAAATTTGCAAATGAACTGGAGCTCAGCAGTTTCTCTTTGGAGTATGATGAAGTGGGCATTCACCCAAGAAAGCTTATGCTCCAATACTTCTGTTAGTCTTAAAGGTGCCACAGGACCCTCTGTTGCTTTTTACAGACTAACACGGCTACCCCTCTGATACTTGACACCATGCAAGGCACTGCATTTAGCTGTATGGAATGGAAATCTATCAACCTCATGAAGAAACTTGCACAAATACAGATATCATCTTTCTTTCCAAATGCAAATGGATGGACATCATACCAAATGGACTGAAGGTGAAAAATCCATTGCTATCTACGTACTGCACAGACCACAGTGAGAGATTATGCCATACACTATCAAAGAAACTGAAGAACCACCTGATCAGCATCCTATACAGCAAACAGAAAAACATCAAGAAAGAGCTCTCCAACCTGGAGACTTTCATAAATAACCAACCCTCCACACAAATGGACTTTATTAAAATAAGACAGGAGATCTACATTACACACTTCACCTCTCTACAAAGGAAAAAGGACCATAAGCTGTCTAAAATCTTACCTGCCACATGGGGCCACAACAGGGGTAACCCTAACTCACCTAGCAATATTGTCAATTTATCCAGCTACACACTCAACCCAGCAGAAGAGTCTATCTTATCTCGGGGGCTCTCTTTTTGCCCCAGCACCCCCACGAACATGATACAGTTCTGCGGTGATCTGGAAGCCTACTTTCGCCGCCTCCATCTCAAAGAATACTTTCAAGATAATACTAAACAGCGCACTGCTACACAGATACCCTCCCACCAACAACACAGGAAGAAGAACTCCACATGGACTCCTCCTGAGGGTCGAAATGACAGTCTGGACCTATACATAGAATGCTTCCACCGACATGCACAGGCAGAAATTGTGGAAAAACAACATCACTTGCCTCATAACCTAAGTCATGCAGAACGCAATGCTATCCACAGCCTCAGAAACCACTCTGACATTATCATCAAAGAGGCTGATAAAGGAGGTGCTGTTGTCATCATGAACAGATCTGACTACCAGAAGGAGGCTGTCAGACAACTCTCCAATACCAAATTCTACAGGCCACTTTCCTCAGATCCCATTGAGGAATACACTAAGAAACTGCACCATCTACTCAGGACACTCCCTACACTAACACAGGAACAAATCAACATACCCTTAGAAACCAGATCAGGGTTATTCTATCTACTACCCAAGATCCACAAACCTGGAAATCCTGGATGCCCCATCATCTCGGGCATTGGCACTCTCACTGAAGGACTGTCTGGATATGTGGACTTCCCTACTCAGACCCTACGCCACCAGCACTCCCAGCTATCTCCATGACCCCACTGATTTCCTGAGAAAACTACAATGCATTGGTGACCTCCCAGAAAACACCATCCTAGCCACCATGGATGTAGAGGCTCTCTACACAAACATCCCACACACAGATGGAATACAAGCTGTCAGGAACAGTATCCCTGATGATTACACAGCACAACTTCTTGTTGAGCTCTGTGACTTTATCCTCACGCACAATTATTTCAAATTTGGTGACAATATATACCTCCAGACCAGTGGCACTGCCATGGGCACCCGCATGGCCCCACAATATGCCAACATTTTTATGGCTGACCTGGAACAACACTTCCTCAGCTCTCGTCCACTCACGCTCCTTCTCTACCTATGCTACATTGATGACATCTTCATCATCAGGACCCATGGGAAGGAGACCCTGGAAGAATTCCACCATGATTTCAACAGCTTCCACCCCACTACCAACCTCAGCCTGGACCAATCTACATGGGAGGTCCACTTCCTAGACACCACAGTACAAATAAGCGATGTCCACGTTAACACCACCCTATACCAAAAAACACACTGACCGCTATGCCTACCTTCATGCCTCCAACTTATACCCCGGACACACCACACGATCCATCGTCTACAGCCAAGCGCTGAGGTACAACCGCATCTGCTCCAACCCCTCAGACAGAGACCAACACCTACAAGATCTTCACCAAGCATTCTCAAAACTATGATACCCACACAAGGAAATAAAGAAACAAATCAACAGAGCCAGATGTGTACCCAGAAGCCTCCTGCTACAAGACAGGCCCAGAAGAGAAACCAACAGAACTCCACTGGCCATCACCTACAGTCCTCAGCTTAAACCTCTCCAATGCATCATCAGTGATCTACAACCCATCCTGGACAATGATCCCTCACTTTCACAGACCTTGGGAGGCAGGCCAGTCCTCGCCCACAGACAACCTGCCAACCTTAAGCATATTCTCACCAGCAACCACGCACCACACCATAACAACTCTAACTCAGGAATCAACCCATGCAACAAACCTCGATGCCAACTCTGCCCACATATCTACACCAGCAACACCATCACAGGACCTAACCAGATCAGCTACAATGTCACCGGCTCATTCACCTGCACGTCCACCAATGTTATATATGCCATCATGTGCCAGCAATGCCCCTCTGCTATGTACATTGGCCAAACTGGACAGTCACTATGCAAGAGGATAAATGGACACAAGTCAGATATCAGGAATGGCAATATACAAAAACCTATAGGAGAACACTTCAACCTCCCTGGCCACACAATAGCAGATGTAAAGGTAGCCATCTTACAGCAAAAAAACTTCACGACCAGACTCCAAAGAGAAACTGCTGAACTCCAGTTCATTTGCAAATTTGACACCATCAGCTCAGGATTAAACAAAGACTGTGAATGGCTATCCAACTACAGAAGCAGTTTCTCCTCCCTTGGTGTTCACACCTCAACTGCTAGCAGAGCACCTCACTCTCCCTGATTGAACTAACCTCGTTATCTGCATACTGTTTTATACCTGCCTCTGGACATTTCCATTACTTGTGTCTGATGAAGTGGGCATTCACCCACGAAAGCTTATGCTCCAATACTTCTGTTAGTCTTAAAGGTGCCACAGGACCTTCTGTTGCTTCTTACAAGTCTTGTGCACTCTGCAACTGAAAATGGGCCAAACCAGTGCAGAAACAACCCACAAGCATCACAGTTCTCAAAACTCCATGCAGTGCTATTTAATCTGATAAACTACCATAGCAAAGTCCATTATCTTTAAATTATAAAAACAAAAGTGAAATCATTGCATTTGTATTGTCCCTGATATTTCTTTAGTGTTTCAGCAGTTGGGCACTGATTTAATTTTTGTTTCACTAGGCGGACAGGAACGCCACATAGATTTAACTTAGAAAACAAGAAGAAAAGGATGAAAATTATTATATTCTTGATCTGAGGGTTCTGTAGTGGCCAGGCACTTTTCATATTGCCATTTTCAGTAAATTGCTCTGACAGAAAAGGTCACATAGCTTTTTGTTGGAAAATAAAGGATAAAATAGGAAAGAAGAAATATAATTGTTTTGGTTGAAAAGTTCAGCAGGCTCTAGACACATTGGGCAGTTTGGACACCATCATAAGCTGCAATGACAGCAAAGTCAATTGGGCACTGCAACTGATTTAATTTCCTTTGCACTGGACTGACAGCAAAGTCAGCTCATTTTAAAAGGACATTGTCAGTGCATTTTCAATAATCTTTAATATCATTTGTTTATCATAACCACTTGGAAGGTTGGCACTGGAGCACCATTGGCTTATCAAAATATGTTCTCCTCCATAGCACTCATACTCACAGTGATTATTGTAGGCTTGCTATTGATTTTGCAAACAGTTACAGTGCAGGGCACTGTGAAAGAAAGGTAATGTTTTCAAGCAGAATGGATGGATGGTTTAATAAATAAAATTAAAAATGACAGATTTTTGTAGAGTTTGGAAGTTTTCTAGTGTCCAGATATGACCCCTTGATGTAACTGGCTGAGGGCACAGGAGATGAATACAATTTTACAGGGATTCTCTGGGTTGGATATATGCATAATAGTTCACTCTAGGGTGGCATATGAGGTCTCTACTGAAAGCCAGTAGCACACTGATGATCATGATCATTGCAAAATGTATGTAGAGATAATGTTTAAGGAGTTATGTATCTATATAAAAATATATTCTTAAAGTCTTGGAGTTAAGACAGGTCACCAGGAGGTGACATACCACAGAAATGTTCTTTTCAGGCAGGCGGTAGAAAATACCAGTCTCCCTGACTGGTCATGTGTGTAGAGTGCCTCATAATGTATGCCTATTTGCATACAGAGCAGGGCAGAATGAAAGATTGCAAAATCTACCAGATATGAAATTTACAGGATGAAATAAACAGGTGTTCTGTTTATGAATAAAAAACAAAGATTGTTCTGGTCTATCTTGGGCTGCAAAGAAACACATAGAATCCTTTGCCTAGCAGGCAAACTGACAGTGTTCTTATCTTAGGCTAGGTCCACACTACCCGCCTGATTCGGCAGGTAGAGATCGATCTTCTGGGATCGATTTATCGCGTCTTATCTGGACACGATAAATCGATCCCAAAAGCGCTCCCCTGTCGACTGCGGAACGCCTGGTCACCGAGAGGAGGAAGCGCTGTCGACGGGGGAGCTTGCCAGCATCGCGTGGACGAGCAGTAAGTAAACTTAGTTCGATCTAGGAAACGTCGACTTCAGCTACGCTATTCTCGTAGCTGAAGTTGCGTTTCCTAGATCGATCCCCCGCCCCAGTGTGGACCAAGCCTTATAAAAGAAGGGTCACAGCCAAGCTTGGCTGTAAAATGCAGCAAAGATTTTGGATGAGTAATAAATACTCTACGAGACATGACAGTATCTTTTTTTATTAAGTCTAGGCTCTAGAATGTGTGTTATGACTTTATGTATAACCATTTGTTTCCAAACTTTTACTTCCTACTACTGTACTTGAATTTCTGTGCTTTGTTAAATAAATTTACATTTGATTTTACTATAAAAATATATAAGTTCTGGGTGTTAAGCACAGCAGTGATCTGAGGTAGAATTGGTAAGCTGTTGGGTACCGTTTCTTTGGAAGCAATGAATCTCTAAATACTGTAAATGTCCAGTGGACCAGAAGCTGGTCTGAGGGCTCAAGGGTTGGAGTGTGTCAACCACTAACATGTAAAGTAATAGCAGGGCTTTCAAGGTCTAGAAGGGAGTGCTTGTGTTGCCTATAGTTGGTAGAGTTGGGGCACCTGACCATGGCAGGCACAGAAATGGTTTCCTCATGCAAAGGTAAGGTGGTAGCGAGGTGCCTCACAATCTGGTGTACCCCTTGGATGCATCACACCAGGCACATTCGAAACTTTGTCAAAGTTCATTTTACTTCATTGTCACAATCTTCAATGATACCAAAGAAATCACATGTTTTTAATACATAGTAAAGAGGAAATATCACTGTCAGAAAGTTGCATATTCATTTCCACAACTACAGCACAAGGACCTAAAACTTTAGTTAATCTCAATCTGACATTATAACCCCTTTTATTTTCTTTATACTTTCCTTTTGTTGCATTTTACCCCACAGGCATCCCTATTACGTAAACAAAAAAGTTAAATTAACATAAAATCAGCTACAAATTTTCTTAGGCAACCACAGAACCAAATGCTCAAGGTAGATTCTTTTCCCCCAGTGTACTTGTATTTTAAGTGCAAAATAGATAAAAGTAATGAAAAGGCATTTCTTTAAGGTAATGGCTTCCAGGCTGCCAGTACAGCATTAAACACACACAGCTAGATTCAGTCCTCAGTTCTTTTCCTTCAGCTCCCATGGAAGTCAATGCGAGATGAAGGAACTAATTGGTGATGAAGAACAGGAAAAGATGTGGGGGGGGGAGTGTTTGAAGCTTGTTGAAAATAACTCCTGGTTTGATCAAGAAACAAAGTACCATGTAAGTTGAAGCTTCAATTATATTGAGTATATCTCCTTCTCCAGAAGCAACAACAGGTCTGCTGTCTCTAAGTAGGTTGTGTAAGTCATAAATTGGACCCTACAGCAATGTACTTATTCACAAACCCTAAAACCAACATTCTTTCATTATGAAATGACAGCCATCATCATATGAGAGAATTGGAACCTATTAAAAAGATGTTCCCCCTTCTTTTAATTGTATTTTGTTAGTGATGTTGCCAGTTTAATTAGTCTAGGAAACGGGAAGAATTTTTTACTTCAAAAGAAGAAAACTAAATACTAAACCTATGCATTAAAGTAAATGTTCATGGTCTGATTGAAATGCAGGAAAAAAATTAGGAAATTCAGAGTCAAACTTCTATAAATGATTCTTTATCACTTTGACCTGTTTAGATACTACAACTGCTGAGGTTTCATTACTCTTTGTGATGTGATAGATTCTATATATTGCCATACTTTTAACAGTCAGACTGTTTCATTGCTACTTCTGTGCTGTGAGTCATGCACAGAAAAATAAAAATTTTCCTTGCCATAGTTGGTTTATATTAAAACTTTAATGTTGATTTAGGGGAGTTATCCCTATCTTTCCATTCTATCTTTCTATTTCAAGATAAGAATACTCTATATGGAAATAGAAAGGTAAAATAGATAAACATAATTGATAAATCACATTAAGGGACAAACTTACATTGACAATAACAAGGAAATTACACTCTTTTCCTATTTCTATATATATTAATCTTGAGGGCAAAGTGTGTTACTGGATTAATGCACTACGTTTATTTTTATTTTGGCACCTCTGGAGACTAAATTCTTGCTTAGGTTGATAATGAAAATGAGTTTGGTGCTTCATCTAAGTTCCTGATGGGCATTTGACCATGTCCCAAAACCTCTATTCAGATTACAGAGACACTCAGACACTACAATGATGGAGGCCATATACATATCTAACATGTATAGATGGATAATTGAACTGAAATTGCCAGTATCTACTCAAACTTCCAAGTCTGTAACACTGGTGGAGAGTTGCTGGGATTCATACTTATTTTACAATAGCAAATCTACTTGACAGAAACCTGGATTGCATGTGTCCATACCACATCTGAATCTAGCCTGTGCTATGTCTGTCTTTATTGCTACCAAATCTCTTACTCTCATGACCTGAATAGCCTGAATTGTATAGTGCTTATGAAAGCATTTTGCTGCAGTGGGATTTCTGCTTCCATGAGATCCCCTGGATGGGGATAATTTTATTTTTACATAACTTACTCATTTTAATCAACAAACTTTAAAAAAAATTACTTGATCACAAAATAGACCATGTATAAGGGACCTGAGAAGCAGGTGTATTAATCTTTTAAGATAAATTAATGGGGGGAAATATCATTTACCATCGCAACGCTTTGGTCTTCAAACTAGTGCATCTAGAGTGAAGGTGGTCCATTGACCCTAGTCTTCAAAGCCCGTTGGACCAATGGGAGACTTTATAATGACTTAATGGACTTTGGATCAGACACAGGGTGTTTCATTCTATTCCTTTTTTCCAGATGCTAAACCACAGTGGCAAAAATCTAAAAATACTTTACTTTTCCATGTAAACAATTATAGCTGCTATTACAGGAATGCTATGCAATCCCAAACAGAAGGGCAGATGATCAATGCAATCAGGAATGGAAGAGGTAGTGGCCTGTGCAAACTGGACAGGGAGGTTTATAAAGCAATATCTCTTAAGATGTGGTCCATATTAAGAAAATGTTTGAGAACCCCTCAGTATAATGAAAGGCCATATTATAAGTGATATGGGTGAGTAGGTTACAGTTAGAGCTGCAATGAGCCATTTCTTGGCTCTTGTGCCAATTGTTATGAAGTGGGGTTGAATTCTAAGGGCTGTTAATTTTAGCAGGTTTCACTGTTCTTTTTATTTTATATATAATCTCTCAAATTATCTTATCTACACAAGGAAGCTATTGCGAAATAAGTGAATTCAAAGCACCATAGCTATTCCACGCTATGTCCTCATGTGAACACTCATTTCATGCTGAGTGCCTTTGTGTGTGTTAGCATAATGGATTAAATTAGGATAATAAATAATTATTGGAGCAGCTTGTCTCAGACTTTTTACAATATGGAGTTGGCAATAATGCACACTAAAACATTAAGGATAAACTTAATTGTATTGGTAACATTAATCTAATGTTTTTTCAATCTGTTGTAAGACCTTGATTCTTGTGACCATGTGTGAGGAAAGGAGAATGGGGGTCCACAAAACTTTTCCATTCCCACCTGTCCTAGCAGGATCTTTGAAATTCTTTGTAGACAGCAGTGTGGGGCACCAGGTGGTCAGGAGCATGTTACGCAGCTGGCTACATAATTCAGTGTGAATTACAATGGAGGGGATAGGAACTGAGAATTTTAATATGTAAGATAGAAACTGCAGTGAGCAGGTGGTCATAAGTACAGGTTTTACCGTATATGATATAGTAATTGTCATGTGATAATGGTATAGCGTCAGAGTTGTGTTCGTCCAACACTGAGCAAGGATAACAGTTTTATCCCTAAAGCTGCAGGACTCTCTCACTCTGCTTCAGTTTGGAGCTTCTCTCAAAGCCTTTTCACCTGACTAGTTTCCTGTTACAGATTTAAAGAAAATCTACACACATCCTCTCAGTAAGGAAGAGTCATTGTGCCAAATTCTGCTGCTCCGCTGACATTAATGGAGATGCGAAGGTGTGACTAAGAATAATTTGGCTCAAAATGATATTGTGAAAAATAATTCCACATGTATTCTAAATTAGAGAGCAACTGAAATAAAGGAGTTTGAGAAATAAATAGCTTCTATATTATATGTATTTTCATAAGTGTTTGGATACTGTTAATTCAAAAGGATCACTTAATATGAGAAGACACTAATTTAGCTATTTGTGTCACAGACCTTTAACCTCATCTCAGAATGATGCAACCTCTGTGTAAGTTTCTTTTTTGGACAAACTAATTTAGCTGTCCAGGCTCTATTCCTTTTGGGGAACACACTCTTAAAAATATGAAAAAATCAACTGTGTTCTTAAAATCAATTTAATCTAATCTGGGACCACAAACACTAATATGCAGTAAGCATAACCATGTGCCTATTACTGCATGCCATCATTCCAAGGCAGAGTCAAGATTGTCTAGGTGCCCTAACTGTGAATTTCCACACCTTAACATGTTTGGATTTCTTTAAAGTTTAACACCAACTCTGAGTTTCCTGGTTTATAATGCTGCTTTTTTGGGATAGTAGCTAAGTCCCGTTAATATATATTTTACCCTAAATTATAAATGTATATACTCACCCCTAACGTAGTTTTATTATTTTTGTTTGGGGAAACATAGGTGAGCTATAAATAGGCACATTCCTATGCTTCGGTAGCTTTTTGAAGCTGAAGAGTTCATTTTGCTACCCAGGAGCACATAGGACCTGATCTTGAGCCTAGTGAAGTCAGTAGAACTCTTGTCTCCAACTTCAATAGATGTAAGATCAAGCACATGGACTATAACCTTTACTTAATGTATTTTCATGCATATTAATTCTCTTGCACTTACTCCATTACTTGATTCAAGTAAGCCCAGAAAATCTTCCCCCTCCACCAGCACCCTGTTTCAAAGAATCTGGTGAGTTCAATAGAAAGCCTATTAATCTTACTCAGTAAAGAATTTCTATTAAAAGAAAATATCTATTATGCCAAAGGAGAACTTATGAATATATGGTAATTGCTCATCCTTACTGAACTGAATTTTATAACTTGGCAGCTGCCTGCATGGAATTCCTGCTGATATTCTGCTCTTGGAAAGATTCTCTTTTCTTTCTTCTTAAATTTATTTTATTGCTTTTGGAAAGAATGTATATGTTAAAAAGATTCCTTACTTCCAAAGAAGGTAAAGAGAGAAAAGAGAAGACTGGAAACGAGAGGCTAAGAGCAAACTATGGGAAAAGAAATTAACTATGAGAAAACTCCTTTAGTGATTGACTAGACAGCAGGGAATGAGAGAAGTCCAAATTCATGCAAGGCAGAGAAGGGAGCTTTGATTCTCTGCTTAGCTATTGGCTACGTAAATGGGTCTGGGGCCAGCTGATTGGCTGCTAAGTGCTCTACCTTGATATTTGAGCTTAGCCCAGGCTTGTCAAAAACCTTTGCCTGGTTAGCTGCCCTGCCTTGTCTTCCCTTAATTGTAGATTAGGAATTGTGCCACTTACGATTCTGTAGATATGACTGTTTTGCCTATTTTAGGGGTCAGGAAGGAATTTTTCCCATTGGGATAAATTGACATGTACCGTGGTGGGTTTTTGCTTTCCTTGCAGCCTCCTGATAGCACAGCTGGGTTAGATCTTATAATAGGAAGAGGGCCTGAAATGTAAACCCTTGTGTCAGAGGCCTGTTATGAGGCCTGAGGCCTGGGCTAAAGTAGTGGTCAAACCTTTGTTGATCTAAAGCAAAGTTAGGCTGTGAGCTAGGCACGACCTGCTCACAAAACAGAGCAAGAATAGGGCTGATATTGCAGAAACACACATTCCTAAGAGGTACTAAGCACAGAGCACTCACTCAAACAGATTCTAGAAGGGTAGTACCAGAACACCCCGATACCAGCACATTCCCCAAAGATAACAGGAACACACTGACCCATCCCAAAGAAAAGGCCAGGATAACAGCATGATGGACTGAGATGTTTTGATTTACCCAACAGATACAAGGCAATGGGGGGCACCCAAATATGTCAGAGGCGCAATACGTAACTTGTTTATCGGTGTATAAAGATGTATCTCAGAGGAAGTGTCTTTGTCTGGCCTTGGGCTGGAATGGGAAGTCCTGCCATTCACTGAGCTGGTCCATTGTAACAGGCATACATGTGTTAGCGGACCTATAGAGTGTTCCTCATTAACAATAAACCTGGCTGGGTGCCTTTGCTAAAAACCGAGTCGGTGGATTTATTGGGCAGTTTAATTGAGACTTGCTATCTGCACAAAGCTGGGACAGCACACTGGATGAACACACACACAGAGCCAACATCTGACCACAGACGTAATAGGATTCAAAGTTCATATAATGCTGTTATGATTATTGATTGGCTGCAATTTATGGCTAGCATCTAGTGCTGGTAAAAGCTAAATAGACTGGCTCCCAGAGGTAAATAAGACTTGAGATTGTGCAGTTGACCTTGTGCTTCCAGAGGGGGAGGAACTTGAAGTCTTTGCAGAGAAAGGTTCTCTCACTCTAGACTTGTAACCTCTGTCAATCCACTCCTCTTCTACTGGGACGCAGGGGAAGGTTTCACAACTGAACTTAGTTTGTGAAGTAGAAAGGAGAGGGTCTACCCTGAGGAGTTGTTTGGTTTATGGTAAAAGCCCTGTAACCACACTAGAACTAATTAAATGCCTGGTACGTGAGAGCTGAGGCAGGCAATATTCTGCCCCTCCCCAGGGCATAATTAATAAAGATTGGAGCCTCCTGTTTAAACCTATCCCATCTGTCTGTCTATCATTCACCTTCTTGTCTTGGTCAACCTATAAACGATTTTATTACCAGGAATGTACCTAAATTCCCTCTTATTAAAGCAAATAGACCAGATTTCCTTAATTTTATTGAACTGAAAAAGGTGTAACTGGGGATTTTTAGAGAGAAAGAATGGCCCTGTGGCTAAAGCACTGGTGGCTTAGTCTTGCAAGAGACTAAACAAAGTATTTATTTTAGCAGTATTTAAGTAATCCCATTCCATACTTATTGTAAGGGGACTTTGGTGCTGATCACAAAATAGCTGGAAGAGGTAGTGACCCCCTGAACTTCAAGCCTTGTGGTTAAAGCACTCACCCAAGATTTGGAAGACCCAGGGTCAAGTCTACCCTTTGCCTGATATGGAGCAAGTATTTTAATTTGAGTCTCACCTCCAAGAGTGCCCTAGCCATTGTGCTATGGGGTATTCTATAGCATATCTCCCTCAAGGTCTCCTGTTGTTCCACTAAGTATAAAATAGTCAAATGAAAAAAGTCTTATTCAATTACATCATGTAGTGGGAGACAGCTAAAAAGTGACAAGTTTTTCAAGTGCTTATATACCAATGCTAGAAATCTAAATAATCAGATGGGTGAACTAGAGTGCTTCATATTAAATGAAGATATTGATATAATAGGCATCACAGAAACTTGGTGGAATGAGGATAATCAATGGGACACATGTAATACAAGGGTACAAATTAGATCAGGAGGACAGAACAGGTCATGCTGGTGGGGGAGTGGCACTATATGTGAAAAGAAAGCATAGAATCAAATGAAGTAAAAATCTTAAATGAACCAAATGGTACCATAGAATCTCTATGGATAGTAATTCCATGCTTGAATAATAAGAATATAGCAGAAGGGATATATTACCGACCACCTGACCAGGATGGTGATAGTGACTGTGAAATGCTCAGGAAGATTAGAGAGGCTATTAAAATAAAAAACTCAATAATAATGGGGGATTTCAACTATCAGCATATTGACTGGGTACGTATCACCTCAGGACAGTATGCAGAGATAAAGTTTCTTGACACCTTAAATGACTGCTTCTTGGAGCAGCTGGTCCTGGAACCCACAAGAGGAGAGGCAATTCTTGATTTAGTCCTAAGTGGAGCACAGGATCTAGTCCAAGTGGTGAATATAGCTGGACTGCCTGGTTATAGTGACCATAATATAATTAAATTTAATATCCTTGTGGCAGGGAAAACACCACAGTGACCCACCCCATAGCATTTAATTTCAGAAAGGGGAACTACACAAAAATGAGGAGGTTAGTTAAACAGAAATTAAAAAGTACAGCACCAAAAGTGAAATCCCTGCAAGCTGCATGGAAACTTTTTAAAGATGCCATAATAGAGGCTCAACTTAAATGTAACCCCAAATTAAAAAACATAGTAAGAGAACCAAAAAAGGGCCACTGTGGCTAAACAACAAAGTAAGAGAAGCAGTGAGAGGCAAAAAGGCATCCTTTAAGAAGTGGAAGTTAAATCCTAATGAGGAAAATAGAAAGGAGCATAAATTCTGGAAAATGAAGTGTAAAGATGTAATTAGAAAAGATAAAAAAGAATTTGAAGAACAGCTAGCCAAAGACTCAAAAAGTAATAGCAAGAATTTTTTTTAAGTACATCAGAAGCAGAAAGCCTGCTAAACAACTAGTGGGGCCACTGGATGATCAAGATGCTAAAGGAGCACTCAAGGATGATAAGGCCATTGCAGAGAAACTAAATGAATTCTTTGCATCAGTCTTCACAGCTGAAGATGTGAGGGAGCTTCCCAAACCTGAGCCATTCTTTTTAGGTGACAGAACTGAGGAACTGTCCCAGATTGAGGTGTCATAAGAGGAGGCTTTGGAACAAATTGATAAACTAAACAGTAATAAGTCACCAGGACCAGATTGTATTTCATCCAAGAGTTCTGAAAGAACTCAAATGTGAAATTGCAGGACTACTAACTGTAGTCTGTAACCTATCATTTAAACCAGCTCCTGTACCAAATGACTGGAGGACGGCTAATGTGACACCAATTTTTAAAAAAGGCTCCAGAGATGATCCTGGCAATTACAGGCTGGTAAGCCTGATTTCAGTACAGGGCAAACTGGTTGAAACTATAGTAAAGAACAAAATTGTCAGACACTTAGGGCATGGCTGCACTTGCAGATGTAGAGCACTGTGAGTTAAACCCACCTTCGTAGAGCGCAGTAGGGAAAGCGTTGCAGTCTGTCCACACTGACAGCTTCAAGCTCACTGGGGTGGCCACATTTGCAACACTTGCAGCAGCATTGGGAGCGGTGCATTATGTGCAGCTATCCCTGCATGCAAGTGACTGCAATGTGCTTTTCAAATGGATGGGGTGTGTGTATGTGGGGGGAGAGAGAGTGGGGTTTTGGGGTGCTGAGAGTGTATCAGCATGCTGTCTTGTAAGTTCAGACCCCCCTTCTCTCCCCCCGCCTCTTTCTCACTCACTCAAAGCAAACAGCAAATGTTTGCTTTTTCTCTGAGCTGATTAGCAACCGGCTTCTCCGAAATGGAGCTTTGAAAGGGCATTTCCGCATTCCTGCAGCCGAATTCACAACAATGACAAAAGTGGCCACTTGACTTAAGGGGATTATGGGACATTTCCAGAGGCTGATCACAGCGCAGTAATGCAACACCTCGTTCACACTGGTGCCACAGCACTCCAGCAGGGGTGCAGCAAACGTTATTCCACTCACCATGGTGGTGTACCAGCAGGTGTTGTAGCTGCGGAGTCAGAGCGCTCTATGTGCCTTACCAGTGTGGACGGGGAGTGAGCTAGGTGCCCGGGGCTGAGCTGTAACTCGCAAGTGTAGCTAACGCCATAGATAAACATAATTTGTTGGGCAAAAGTCAACATTTTTTTTTGTAAAGGGAAATCATGACTTACCAATCTACTAGAATTCTTTGAGGAGGTCAACAAGCATGTGGACAAGGAGGATCCAGTGGATATAGTGTATTTAGATTTTCAGAAGCCTTTGACAAGATCCCTTACCAAATGCTATTAAGCAAAGTAAGCAGTCATGGGATAAGAGGGAAAGTTCTCTCATGGATTGGTAACTGGTTAAAAGATGGGAAACAAAGGATAGGAATAAATAGTCATCTTTCAGAATGGAGAGAGGTAAATAGTGGTGTCCCCCAGGGGTCTGAACTGTATCCAGTCCTATTCAACATATTCATAAATAATCTGGAAAAAGGGGTAAACAATGAGGTGGCAAAATTTGCAGATGATGCAAAACTACTCAAGATAGTTATGTCCCAGGAAAACTGCAAAGAGCTACAAAAGAGCTACAAAAGGATCTCTCAAAACTGGGTCACTGGGCAACAAAATGGGAAATGAAATTCAATGTTGATAAATGCAAAGTAATGCACACTATGTTTTCCAATCCCAGTTATACATATAAAATGATTGGGTCTAAATTAGCTGTTACCACTCAAGAAAGATCTTGTAGTCATTGTGGATAATTCTCTGAAAACATCCACTCAATGTGCAGCAGCAGTCAAAAAAAGAAAAGTGAACAGAATGTTGGGAATCATTAAGAAAGGGATAGATAATAAGATAGAAAATATCCTATTGCCTCTGTATAAATCAATGGTATGCCCACATCTTGAATACTGAATGCAGATGTAGTCGTCCCATCTCAAAAAAAGATATATTGGAACTGAAAAAAGTTCAGAAAAGGGCAACAATAATTATTAGGGTATGGAATGGCTGCCATATGAGGAGAGATTAATAAGACTGGAACTTTTCAGCTCGGAAAAAAAGACAACTAAGGGGGATATGATAGAGGTCTATAAAATCATGACTGGTGTGGAGATAATAAATAAGGAAGTGTTATTTACTCCTTCTCATAACACAAGAACTGGGGACACCAAATGAAATTAATAGGCATCAGGTTTAAACCAAACAAAAGGAAGTATTTTTTCACACAATGCACAGTCAACCTGTGGAACTCCTTGCCAGAGGATGTTGTGAAGGCCAAAACTATAACAGGGTTAAAAAAAAAGAACTAGATAAATTAATGGAGGATAGGTCCATCAATGGCTATTAGACGGGATGGGCCAGGATGGAGTCCCTAGCCTCTGTTTGCCAGAAGCTGGGAATGAGCGACAAGGGAATGGATCACTTGATGATTACCTGTTCTATTCATTCCCTCTGGGTCACCTGGCATTGGCCACTGTTGTAAGACAGGATACTGGGCTCGATGGACCTTTGGTCTGAACTAGTATAGCCATTCTTATGTTCTTAAAATACTTGACTGGTCATTGGAGAAGAGGTTTGAACTTGGGTATCTCCCAAAATGGAGTTAAATTCAATAGCCAAAAACTTTGGAGTTTTTAATTTAACACGAAACTGAAAGATTTCTTCAAAATGCCTGTGAAATAAAAAAAGTGAGTTATTCACCCAGTGACTTGGACCTTGCTAGAAGCAGTGTTCTCTCAATTATTGACTGTATGAGGCTATTCATTTCCATATGTCAAGGCTGGATCCCCACTTTGAACTTTAGGGTACAAATGTAGGGGCCTGCATGAAAACTTCTAAGCTTAACTACCAGCTTAGCTCTGGTTCTGCTGCCACCATTTCAATGGATTCCATTCCTGGGAAACCTTGAAAAACCTTCACCAATTCCCTGGTGAATACAGATCCAAACCCCTTGGATTTTAAAACAAGGAGAAATTAACCATTCCCCCTCCTTCCTCACACCAACTCCTGGTGAATACAGTTCCAACCCCCCTGGGATCTACAACAGGGAGAAATTAACCATTCCCCCTCCTTCCTCCCACCAACTCCTGGTGAATCAAGATGCAAACCCCTTGGATCTTAAAACAAGGAAAAATCAATCAGGTTCTAAAAAGAAAGCTTTTAATTAAAGAAAAAAAGGTAAAAATCATCTCTGTAAAATCAGTATGGAAATTAACCTTACAGGGTAATCAAACTTAAAGAGCTCAGAGGACTCCCCTCTAGTCTCAGGTTCAAAGTACAGCAAACAAAGATAAACACTCTAGTAAAAGGTACATTTACAAGTTGAGAAAACAAAGGAAAACTAACACGCCTTGCCTGGCTATTTACTTACAAGTTTGAAATAGGAGAGACTTGTTTAGAAAGATGTGGAGAACCTGGATTGATGTCTGGTCCCTCTCAGTCCCGAGAACGAACACACTCCCAAACAAAGAACACAAACAAAAGCCTTCCCCCCCCCCCAAGATTTGAAAGTATCTTGTCCTCTTATTGGTCCTTTAGGTCAGATGCCAGCCAGGTTACCTGAGCTTCTTAACCCTTTACAGGGAAAAGGATTTTGGAGTCTCTGGCCAGGAGGGATTTTATAGTACTGTACACAGGACAGCTATTACCCTTCCCTTTATAGTTATGACACCATATATCAAGAGATAGAAAAGATTGGGTCTGATTGACTTCAATGGGCTTAGATCAGGACCCTATATTAGCTGGTTAATATTTTTATGCAACAGGATGGTGGACTTTTCTCCATTTAGACTGCAATAATTAATCCCGAATGGAGAAGTTTGTGTCTATTACATAGGTGGCAAAACCTGGTACTCTTGAATGGTCTTATTCCCATATGAAGAGAGGTCTTCCTGTCAATGGGTATGGTTTTCTACACTCATGCAGTTCTGGAGAATTCCTTCTTAGTTGTGTATGTAGTGATGTAAACTAAGCTCTGATCAGTTTCTAACAATAACTTTTTGGTACCGATTTACAGGAAGGATTAAACAAGGGTGTCGGAGCATGCCTTGTGCAGTGTATTTCCTGCTGTTCTGCAAGTTTTAATTATGAAATGGCTAATACTATTCCATTTTCTGTTTCATTTTGTATAAGACTGTTTTATCTATACTGAATTATAAGGACCTGTAGGACTTTAATTCCCGCCCCACCCCCAGCAATTTATGATTAGCTTGGCTAGAAGCAGCACTCCTCTCCCACAGGTCTTTTTGTTTTGTTTCTCCCCACCCTTTCCCCCCAAACATTGGGAAAATATGAACAGGGAAGCAAGAGACATAGAATCCTGTCAGGGGTAACCATTCATCATGTTTTATTTGCTAGCTTTTTACAATTGCTTTACTTTTATCCCACAGAATGGAAACATTTTGTTCCATTTTAAGATTTAAAAGTTGAACTTTAACTCTGCCTCCTTGTATATCCATTACAATATGGCATTTAATTATTTGACCATATTAGATCTCCAGTTATACAATATAAACGTACTAATTTCCACCTCATTGGATACATATAGCTTCTAGCTTTTTATTGACTTTGGCATAAAGTAATTTCATTGTCCATAGTAGGTTAGTGTATCAGTCCAACCCTACCAGGTGCTCACTTGTTTGGGTCCAGCATATCTAAATGATCACCTAGAGCTCTGAGATGAGGACTATGGATCATAACTTCACTCTTCATGCAGAACAGAACTTTCTACCACAAGCCTAAAGCTTGTTGATACAAGAAACAGAGCTTTCTCGGTGGTCAAACTAAGACTAGAGAATGAATGCCAATAGGGGCTAAAGACCATCACAAATCTTACTACTTTCCACGCCACATGCAAGACACACTTGCCTTCTCTAACAAACACAGAGCAAATTGATCCTTTTTATAATATGTATTTCCTATGTTCAACCCTATCAAAACACTGTACACTTAATTCTCCCATTGGGGCAAGGATGAGAGAGACTGAAACACAGGACAAATGTTAGTCATGTCACTTAATGCACTATTGGAAAATGCCCAAATACTATGGTGATGTAGGCAGTCTAAGACATCATTACAAAAGTATCGGGCTTCTTTATGACAAGTTCTCTTTTCTCTAAAGGTGTACACTGGTATAATTTAAAACCAGAATCTGCCCCTCGTGGTTTGCAGTGGGACTGCTCCTGGAGTAAGGTGTTACTGCGTGAATAAGGGCTTGTCTATACTGGCATGCTTAATCAGCTCAGCTGCAATCGATGCAGTGGTGTCGATTTAGCAGGTCTGCTGAAGATGTGATGAGTAGATAGGAGAGCACTCTCCCATCTACTTCACTACTCCACCTCCCCAAGAGGCAGAAGGTAAGTCAGTGGTAGAGTGCTCTCCCACCAACATAGATGGTGTAGACACCACTTTAGGTCAATGTAAGCTACGTCACTCAGGGGGGTGATTTTTTTCTTACATCGACATAAGTGGCAGTGTAGACCAGACCTAAGAGAAGCTGAATCTGACCCTCAATCAGCAGCCATATGTCATGCATTTCCTTCAGCCAGAAAAGTCTTCTTTCTGTACTCTTCAGGGAATGAGAAAGTTAATTATGAGATAAGTGTGTATTATTTAACAGGATGATGTGATGTGATTATATGCTATCATAATGCATACCCAAAGGAGGATAGATATTCCAGACTTGAGTCATTAACCATGCAATAATATTCTCATTGTAGTTTTGTATGGAATTTCCTAATTTTAAATGTCTTTTTTAATTGTGATATTTGTCAACCCTCAATCTTGATAATAAAAACTAACAATTTACATTTTAAAATGATTTTCCCTAAAGTAACTGAGATTGGGGTTCCGTATTCATTCCTTGGACCAGCTTTAGCATCTCTCTGGAAGCTAGTTGGTTAAAAACAATCTCCCTCAATACCTTTTGATACAACTTATATCATAGATGGATTTTCATTCTGAAATTCTAAACTTTACAACTGATTTCATAGACAAATGAAGACAAATTTTAGAGATAATTTTGTGCATAAATATTTAAGTTTCAGAAACCCTAAAATAGATTTTAAAAAATACAGTTGCAGCGTCAAACATTCTGTTGCAGCATTGGAAATCCATAAACAATAATATTATACTACTGGTTTGAAAAACAGTGAAATGGACAAATTTAATGTCATTTACTAAACTGAATTAAATGCAAAACGTATATCTACCGAAAATAAATTGTGAAAAGTAAATTAGATCTAATTTCCTTGTGTGTGTGTGTGTGTGTGTGTGTGTGTGTGTGTGTGTGTTTTCTTTCTGCCCCAAAGACTACTGTACACAAACATATAGTAGTTTTTACTAGGCACATGGTTTTGACACTTTATTTTTTCTTTTCATAGAGTCTGGGCAAAGGACTAGAAATAGAGTTTGACCTTTAATATGTGCATGTGTTAGTTTATAACAGTGGTTCTCAACCTTTCCAGACTACTGTACCCTTTGCAAGAATCTGATTTGTCTTGTGTACCCCCAAGTTTCACCTCACTTAAAAGCTACTTGCTTACAAAATCAGACATAAAAATACAAAAGTGCCACAGCAAACTCTTACTGAAAAACTGTATACTGTCTCATTTTTACCATATAATTATAAAATGAATCAATTGGAATATACATATTGTACTTAGATTTCAGTGTATAGTATATAGAGCAGTATAAACAAATCATTGTATGAAATTTTAGTTTGTACTGACTTCACTAGTGCTTTTTATGTAGCCTCTTGTAAAACTTGGCAAATATCTAGAGGAGTTGATGTACCCACCAGAAGACCTCTAAGTACCCCCAGGGGCACACATACCCCTGGTTGAGAGCAACTGGTTTATAACACCTCAGCTAGTTAACCCAGTAACGTGATATGGAGGGAAAATGAGACTTTTTATATATTTTGTAAGAAAGATACATCAACCACTATCTATAGTGGGGCAAAAATTGGCATGTTTGTTAAAATTCGCAAAGTAGTTAAAATTCACAAAATACTTTAATATGTACTTCTTTAAAGGACATAGGCACTAGTATGTCTAGCCATAGACACCTAAATGCTTTTATTTATGATATGTGACAGCTGTGCCTGCTAGATAAGAAAAGCATTGTGAAACAGTAGAAGTAATTTTCCTGCCACTTATTTATAGACACCACTGCTATTAAAAAAACAACAACAACAACAGAGGAAACAAAATCAATCCCAGCATTTGGGAGAAAAACTCAATACTTATTTTGTAAACATTATGAATGGGTACAGGGATAGTTATTCCACTTCATTTCCCACACTTGTTAGATATTAATCGGCATGGTGAAGAATTCTCAGTGGTTCCCAGATGCATTTCTTTGCTAGATGTCAAATATTGTAGGACAGCTGCTAACTGCTATTCAACTTTAGCAGTTTCTAATGATGTATATATACCAAACAGTATTCATGGCACGTAATTTGAGTGTACCTTGGAGAGAGCTAATAGCTACCTGCTCTGGCAAGGAGGGACTATTAGATCTCTCTAAAGAAGTGAAATAGACTTATTTGAAGGAATACATTGAGATGCACTATCCCCCCATTTCTGAAGCTTCCCCTGGGCTCCATGCCACAAGATCAGTTCTGTTAAAGTACTACAACATTTCAGATAAGAAAATATCAAACTATTGATTTGCTGACTGTTAGTTTCTAAAAATCCTTTCCGTTCCTCAAGACCATTAGAGTATAATTAGAAAAGAAGGATTGAAGGCACATTGTTGTCTTTTCTGTGGTAGTGCAGCTCTGAAATCAGGAAGAAATAGTTCTCCTCTGACAGGATAATGGACATATGCTCTTAGAAATGTCTTGTAAACCTATGTACAAGTGCCTCAGCTGTGAGCATAATACTCCTTAAAAAGGACTTCTGTAGAAATTATAACTTTTTAAAGTAAATTAGCTTTAATTCCAAAGTGTTATCCACAACATTTCATACAGTGATGTTTTGTATTAAACATATACAAACACTGGTTCTGGGTTAAAAAGGAAGAGCTAGACTAAAACAGACTGTTAAAAAGAGATTGTACAACGACAAATTCATTGCTGAAGTAAGAGGATGCAACTTCAGTGAAGTTGAGCCTTTTTTTTTTTTTACCCACCGCTAATATGACCCAAAGTGCTCTTGTTGCCAGCTGTGAAACTAAAGTTACAGAAAAAGTTGGAGAGCTCCAGGCCCAGTTCAGAGAAAATTCTAAGCATGTGGCAAACTGCACTGTATCTCCTGAAGGAAGTTAACATCTTCTATTTTCCTGCAGTACCAACAAATCAGAGCATTGGTTGTTGACTACCAATGATGCAGCTTACTGCCTATTTGACTGAAAGTAGACAAGGGGCTATTTAAGACTGACAATGTGGGAGAAAGAATTGAAGACAAGGAAAACTAGGAGAAACAGGAAAAAAGGATTGGCATAAGACTAAGATTGTAGAAAGATGCCACTTTGCCCTGAAAGCATGAGCTTCCCTCTGGAGATAATTTAGCTACATTGAACACTAAATTGCTTGGAGTGAGTTTTCTTTGGGTTGAGTTGATCAGTTGACCTGGTGGAAATATAAGCAATGGACACTTACATGTAAGAATCTACAATATGATCAGGGCAGGCTCTATTCAGAAAGGATCAAATTCATCACTTTGTAGCGGACCAACACCAGGTTTATGAAACACTTATTGTGATCGCTGCAGTATTGAAGCAGAATAACTTCCCAAGTTTATGGGATGTGTGACAGTGAAATGTGATCATGTTGATATGAGAGCATCTGAGGTCACTATTAAGATTTTATGCTAGAGTGGGAGTTTGGGGTACATAATGCTTTTTGGAATTCGTTGGAGGTGGTAATGAGAACTTTCTACTATGTTGCCTACATTATTTTTGATGTGAAAGTTACAAGGAATTCAGGAGACTTTCCCCTTATTTCCCTGACTCTCTACTGAATTGGTGAGGTGTGTACTTATACCTTAGCCGTCACTAAAGGAAGTCTTTTTTGGTGTGTTTACATGTTACAATAAACTCTATCCTGTAACTCATTTAAAGTCATGCTGAAGATCTATTGCCCAAAATAGTATCAGACAGAAATGCCATCAAGTTAAGGCCTCACTTTGCTCAGTCAGTGGCACTCTAAAAGCCTGGGTAACTATTACAGATCATATTAACAGATGGAATGGGGAAAGGAATGGTGGCAGGGTGAGTTAGGGACTTCTGAAATGAAAGACATGAAGAGGGGGGAAAAGAGGAGAGACATAGAAATAAGTCCCTGTTAGGGAGAGACCTCAATATCCTTACAAAAAATAATTTATTACAACTTCATATTTAAGACATTATTGGTTCTTTGCACCCTTATTGAATACTAAGATATAGCTACAAGAATGTTATAGTTGGGATTCTTGGAAATATAATGCATATGTTTAGCTAGTTATATTACAGAATGATAAAGCTATTAAAAGAAGCTCCAAAAGGTGTCTGCTTCTATATCCCAAGGACAAGCAAACGTCAAGAAGATAGACCATGTGCAACATTCATGTTTTAAGTAGAGGTGTAATTGTAAAAAGGAATGCAGTGTGATATCAGAGCAATAAATCTAGCTAAAGTGGGCTCGACCAACTCCTACTATCTTACAAGAAAACGTGTGTGTTCTTAACTTGAGGGGAAAAAAAACATATGTAACTGAATATGAAACAGTTATGAAATAAGTTTAAAACAAACACCTTTGAAATGAGTACTTGCAAATGTTTGCTAAATGCAGAGTTCCTAATGTCACTTCTATGTGAATAGTAACATGCTTTATGTACCAATATGAATTCTAATGACCTTGCTATACTAATACAATAATAAGAGGCCATTTAAGTACAGGATACCTATATTAATGGGGAATCAATTATGGCAGTGCACAAGCAAAGCCTCAACCAACTCTGGAGTCAGAATTCTTGTCTTCTGAAGTGAACAATTTTTAACTATTTAAAAATGAAAAACGTGTAACTGTCTTCTTAAATTTAAAAAAAATGACATTTTGAGAACTATACTTTCTGGATAAAGAACAGGAGCATTGGAACTTTTTTGAAAGCAGAAGTTCACTTTCCAACAAACTAATATAGTTGAAAGAAATCTCAAACTGGATTGAATTAAAGTCTAGATCTTTCCTATCATAAGAACAAAGGCAATTAAAGAACTGTTGCATAGTCATTCAACAGTTTGCCTATTCAGGAGATGACAGTATCACCTAAGCCAACCGGCCAATGAAAGGGTGAAAGAAATCAACTTTGAATCTAACAAGCCTGAAAGAGATGTGTGCTCCTACAATTCCATGTATGTAGTAATGAGAAGGGTTTAAACTCTGACATGAGCGCCCCTATTCACATTTAGCTATCCTGCTGAAACACAGTACTCTATAAGCACCCTGCCATAGACTGATAAGAAAAGCAGAAAAGACTCAAGAAAAAACCCACCCAGGAAAAAATCTTCCCATGGATTGGTGAGAGGAAGTTAATTTAAGATACTCCCAAATGATTAGATTTAGAACTCTTGTAATGATTTTCTTGGGATATTGAAATATTGTAACTTGAAACACCAATAGTTTCTGCTGTTAGTCACCGGGAGGTTAGATCATGTATTCCTTGGGAAGAGACAGGGCCTAAAGTTTAAACATTGGTAAACAGAATGTCATGGGAACTGGTTTTAAGATTCATAATTGGCCTGTCTTAAGACAGATCCTTAAATGGCTCCTTTGATTTCATAAGATTTAGTTTAAATTGCTTACTTTATAGTAAGTAACCTGCTTAGGTTTTTAATAACTAAACAGGCTTCAATTGTCCTTAAAGAAATTTTGCCCATACATAAACAGTTAAGTGTCTAATAAGATTCTAAAACTGAATTCACAATTTTGGAAAATATACTTTGGGCTTGGCTTACCAGGGGAAGCACCCCTAGTGGTGATTCACTATCAAAAGGTATAATCTCTGTTAAAAGCTCCCCACAGAGATACATACAAGGGATTGTTACAGAAGTAACCAGTTTATTTTGTATTCGGTCATTTGTCTCCTTTAATATAGCCAGGGTTAACTTCCTTGGTCTCAATCAGTGACTAACCCTAACCTTAAGAGTTGGCAGTTTTTCAAAGGGACACTATTAAGGGCCCAAAAGCAAGCTATTCCGCTGGGTAGGAAAGATAGAAAATGTGGCAAAAGACTAGCTTGGCTTAATCATGAGATCTTGCATGATCTAAAAAATAAAAGGGAGTCATATAAAAAATGGAAACTAGGACAGATTACAAAGGATGAATACAGGCAAACAACACAGGAATGCAGGGGCAAGATTAGAAAGACAAAGGCAAAAAATGAGCTCAAACTAGCTACTGGAATGAAGGGCAACAAGAAGACTTTTTTATCAATACATTAGAAGCAAGAGGAAGACCAAGGACAGGGTAGGACCACTGCTCAGTGAGGAGGGAGATACAGTAACAGGAAACTTGGAAATGGCAGAGATGCTTAATGACTTCTTTGTTGCGGTCTTCACCGAGAAGTCTGAAGGAATGCCTAAGATAGTGAATGCTAATGGGAAGGGGATAGGTTTAGAAGATAAAATAAAAAAAGAACAAGTTAAAAATCACTTAGAAAAGTTAGATGCCTGCAAGTCACCAGGGCCTGATGAAATGCATCCTAGAATATTCAAGCAGCTAATAGAGGAGGTATCTGAGCCTCTAGCTATTATCTTTGGAAAATCATGGGAGACAGGAAAGATTCCAGAGGACTGGAAAGGGAAAATATAGTTCCCATCTATAAAAAGGGAAATAAAAACAACCCAGGAAACTATAGACCAGTTAGGGAAGATAATGGAGCAAGTAATTAAGGAAATCATCTGCAAACACTTGGAAGGTAGTAAGGTGATAGCGAATAGCCAGCATGGATTTGTAAAGAACAAATCATGTCAAACCAATCTGATAGCTTTCTTTGATAGGATAATGAGTCTTGTGGATAAGGGAGAAGTGGTGGATGTGGTAGACTTTATTAAGGCATTTGATATGATCTTGCATGATATTTTTATTGATAAACTAGGCAAATACAACTTAGATGGGGCTACTATAAGGTGGATGCATAACTGGCTGGATAACCGTACTCAGAGAATAGTTATTAATGGTTCCCAATCCTGCTGGAAAGGTATAACAAATGGGGTTCTGCAGGGGTCTGTTTTGGGACCGTCTCTGTTCAATATCTTCATCAATGACTTAGATATTGGCATAGAAAGTATGCTTATTAAGTTTGCGGATGATACCAAACTGGGAGGGATTGCAATTGCTTTGGAGGATAGGGTCATAATTCAAAAGGATCTGGACAAATTAGAGAAATAGGTAAACAGGATGAAGTTTAACAAAGACAAATGCAAAGTTCTCCACTTAGGAAGGAACAATCAGTTTCACACATACAGAATGGGACAAGACTGTCTAGGAAGGAGTACAGCAGAAAGGGATCTAGAGGTTATAGTGGACCACAAGCTAAATATGAGTCAACAATGTGATGCTGTTGCAAAAAAAGCAAACATGATTCTGGGATGCATTAACAGGTGTGTTGTGAGCAAGACACGAGAAGTCATTCTTCTGCTCTACTCTGCGCTGGTTAGGCCTCAACTGGAGTATTGTGTCCAGTTCTGGGCACTGCATTTCAAGAAAGATGTGGAGAAATTGGAGAGGGTCCAGAGAAGAGCAACAAGAATGATTAAAGGTCTTGAGAACATGACCTCTGAAGGAAGGCTGAAATAATTGGGTTTGTTTAGTTTGGAAAAGAGAAGACTGAGAGGGGACACGATAGCAGTTTTCAGGTGTCTAAAAGGGTGTCATAAGGAGGAGGGAGAAAACTTGTTCACCTTAGCCTCTAAGGAGAAGCAATGGGCTTAAACTGCAGCAAGGGAAGTTTAGGTTGGACATTAGGAAAAAGTTCCTAACTGTCAGGGTGGTTAAACACTGGAATAAATTGCCTAGAGAGGTTGTAGAATCTCCATTTCTGGAGATATTTAAGAGTAGGTTAGATAAATGTCTGTCAGGGATGGTCTAGACAGTATTTGGTCCTGCCATGAGGGGAGGGGACTGGACTCGATGACCGCTCGAGGTCCCTTCCAGTCCTAGAATCTATGAATATATGAAACTCTTGTGCCTAAAGAGTGGGAACCACACCCCTGAGTTGGCAGAAAGAGAAACAATTAGTAAGAGCTTGCCTACAACTTCTTGTTACTTTAAACACTCAGTAATTTTTAAGATAAAATTACTCAGCATCCAACAATTTAAGACTACCTCATTCTATCTCACATCCCTCTAATGCAAAGCCTGCAGGAAAGAGCCTTCATATGGATTCCTCCCAATTTTTCTAATGGAATAATCAGAAGGTTTAGCCCCCAGCATGTGTACAAGAGACACAGTCACTTAAGTAAAGAGACCATGTGCTGCAAAGGATTCTGCTACTGGAAGTTGCCCCTGCAAATCTCTGGGAGTGTTTGCTTTATGTTAGAGTCAGTGCAGTTTCAGATTGTATTAACTTTGGAGTATATTAATCACTGGCATCAAGGGGGAGAATGAATATGACAGAGTGTACCTGTTCTTTGTGATTAACTACAGGAGGCCCTTTGGACCTACTACACCCTGCCCCAGAAAGGAAGCAAGATGGGAAGAAGGGTGCAGTGAAGGTAGATCCTCCAGGCCTCCCTAGAGAAGTCTCTTTGAAGCAGCCATCTTGGAATATATAGACACCTCATCCTCAAAGGGCTAGGGACACCCAATGAGAGCCCAGCAGGCTCGGATAAAAGGCTGCAAGGCCTAGGAGCTCTGGGAGTGCAAACAGGACTACAGCATGGTATGCAGCTGCAAGGAGAGTGTTCTCCTCTACAATGGGATTACTCCCAATCTGATTTTGCCCTCTCCCACCTTTTTCCCATGCACCAACCCCCTGCAGGGTTTTCAGGGCAGTGGGAAGTATAGTGCTGCAGTCCTCTTCCTGCTCCTAGAGCTCCCTGTCCCAGAAGATCCATGTAGAAGATTTCATCTAGGGGGGAAACCACCCACCCAGATACCAAAGTATTTCTAAGAAAAGGTTTTGGAAAAGGAACAAGGCTTGCGTGTATAAGTTGCAGTTAATGGCAATCATTGAAGGGTGGCACCAATCAACATGTGCATAAAGAACAAAACAAGATGTATCCAATTTTCAGTCTACCGAAGTTCACAAGGCTTTTTTCAATGCAGATGAGAAATACTATTGAGACCAGTGCCAGAAAGCATATGTTTAAGGGTGTTTTACTTAGAAAGTCTGACATGCCATCGAAATCTGTTTCAGTTCTATCATGCATGGTTTTCTGCCTCTAGCAAAATTGCTGTCCCAATATATCCCCATCCAGGCTCGCTGGGGCACTGTGTTCATGGAGACAAACCCTGCTTTCCTAGCTGGGCTTTATTGCTAATTAGTCCTGGCCTACCTGCTAGGTGGACCCAGGCTGGGCAATTGGCCGCATGCCCGTATTACCCTTTTGCAGCCTGAGTGAGATACGCATCTCATCATGCTGCTATATAGTGGTGGTGGATAGCTGCAGCCTCAGTAAATTACCAACTGTCACCAAAATTTGGCACCTGGAGAAAGTTAATGAAAAGAGTTAAGATTCCTGTAATTATCCAGATTTTAGTGAGCATTTTTTTCAATAACTTTATTAACATTTTTAAAATGTTTTTTTCCTTACTCTGAAAATACACTTTACTCTGAAAATAAAATATAAATCCATCCTTTGAAAAACATATCTGCAAGCAAGCAGCCTGCAGCAAGAGAATCAAATGAATAAATATAGTCTCAGATGTCTTCAGTCTATAGAGCTCCAAGTAAAATAATCTTCAAGGGCATTGTTTAGATGAGTTTTAATGTTCCACGTTTCCAAGAACCTGAAGCTGTCTTGTAGGACAGTCCTGCATGGTGTGTATGATAAGCATAATAAAAATAGGCAGCAAATTGATAAGACAATAGATTGATCCTGAACCTGCTTTATTGCTAAATCTGGTTGCTGTTAGTCAATTTCTCCAGCAGGCAATGTTTTTAGACATGAGATATGAGCCCCAATACATTAATGTTTCCATATGCTGCAGCATAATTTTAAGGGAGAAACTAATAGAGGACCAGAAAATAATTGGAAATGTATATATGCAATGGGAGGAAGAAATCTGGGAATCGGTAATAATGGAGATCTAGTGATGGTAATAGGTATCTCATCAGATATGAGCTTGTCAGGTAATACAGCAACAAAAATGAGTGACCCATGATGATATAAAATAGGGAGGCAGTAGTTCCTTGGCCTCTTTGGGAGGCACCTGGAATGTTGTGTTCATTTCTGTGCACCTCAATAGCAGAGAGAATTTTTGAAGGGATTTCAAAAAAGAACTAAAATGAAATAAAAAAGCTAAGTATTCTAGAGGCAATTGTGATTCTTTCCAGGGTTATGAGGCACTCCATTACCACCTGACCTTGGTCTAAAGAAGCCTCATCTGTACCTACTAGGGATCAGATCCCTGGCCCTCGCAGTCACAGGCAACACAGGCACTCCCCTCTCATCTCATGCAGGTTAGTGAGAGGCATGCTCCAACCCCCATGTCCTCTGAGCATTTCCCTGTGGTGTACAGCCCACTAACCCCTGGATACCAGGTCTGCTGTTACCAAAGCAACAATACACCACAACTTACTAGTCACACCTTCAGAACACAGCTCTGCTTAACACATAGATTTCTTTATAGAGAAAGCCAGTGTACATTTATTTAACAAAGAACAGATTCAGTGCTAGTGAACATAAATATTGGAAGCAAAGGGTTTTGTATAAAACAATAATAAACATTCTGGAGACTAAATTTATCTAACAAGATGCCCTGATCTCTAATAAGGTACTACATACTTAAAGTCCTTCTCACAGCATTGCTCCACCAGGCTGGGTGAGACCCTCCTTTGGTGAGAACAAGACTGCTAGCAGCCTGTCTCCCCAGATGAAGGATGCCAGGGTGTCTTTATGCACCCATTAGGACATAAGAAAGCCTGTACGGGTCAGACCAAAGGTCCATCTAGCCCAGTATCCTGTCTACCGACAGTGGCCAATGCCAGGTGCCCCAGAGGGAGTGAACTTAACAGGCAATGATCAAGTGATCTCTCTCCTGCCATCCATCTCCACCCTCTGACAGACAGAGGCTAGGGACACCATTCCTTACCCGTCCTGGCTAATAGCAATTAATGGACTTAAGCACCATGAATTTATCCAGTTCTCTTTTAAACTCTGTTATCATCCTAGCCTTCACAACCTCCTCAGGTAAGGAGATCCACAAGTTGACTGTGCGCTGCATGAAGAAGAACTTCCTTTTATTTGTTTTAAACCTGATGCCTATTAATTTCATTTGATGACCCCTAGTTCTTGTATTATGGGAATAAGTAAATAACTTTTCCTTATCCACTTTCTCCACATCACTCATGATTTTATATACCTCTATCATATCCCCCCTTAGTCTCCTCTTTTCCAAGCTCAAAAGTCCTAGCCTCTTTAATCTCTCCTCATACGGTACCCATTCCAAACCCTTAATCATTTTAGTTGCCCTTTTCTAAACCTTTTCTAGTACCAGTATAGATATACTAACCAGTCTTTTGTTCTTTAGCTATAAACAGGATTCCCTCTGTGGCTATTCACCTCTTCCTGTTAATTTCTTTTCTCAGGGTCCCCACAATCTCTTCATTACCATTTGACTCCGTATGCAAATCAACTTCCACTAAACTCCACAATACCCAAGTCATTTAGGGAGATAAGTGTCTCACACCACCTGTGTGGTGAAACCTACTGTGACAGACCCAGACCAGTGGGGTAGAGGGCAAATATACTGGTCACTGGATGAGTAGTTTTCTGTTCCCTGAGTGACCAGAGCAGGGACTGCACTAGAGTAATCAGGAACCTGCTAGAACCAGTTAAGGCAGGTGGGCTAATTAGGACACCTGGAGCCAATTAAGAAGAAGCTTCTAGAATCAATTGAGGCAGGCTAATCAGGGCACCTGGGTTTTAAAAAGGAGCTCACTTCAGTTTGTAATGTGAGGAGCTGGGAGTAAGAGGTGCAAGGAGAGGGTGTGCTGCTGGAGGACTGAGGAGCACAAGCGTTATCAGACACCAGGAGGAAGGTCCTGTGGTGAGACTAAGGAAGGTGTTTGGAGGAGGCCATGGGGAAGTAGCCCAGGGAGTTGTAGCTGTCATGCAGCTGTTACAGGAGGCATGATAGACAGGTGCAGTCCACAGGGCCCTGGGCTGGAACCCAGAGGAGAGGGCAGGCCTGGGTTCCCCCCCAAACCTCCCAATTGACCTGGACTGTGGGTTCTCCCAGAGGGGAAGGTCTCTGGGCTGTTCCCCAACCCACATGGTGAATCTCTGAGGCAAGAAAATTCACCAATAAGCACAGGACCCACCAAGATAGAGGAGGAACTTTGTCACACTACCTTAAAGCAAGCTACCCCTGGGTGACCTAAGAACATAATTTCCAAAATACATACATATCTCTTTGCAAAATGTGTGTGCAGATAATGTGCAAAGTAATTATGACCAGTGTGACCCAGACTTTCAGTAGAAACCTTACATGATACTCTTTAGTGAACTAAAATGCAAATATCAGACCCCGGCAATCCCTGTAACTTTATGCACCCCTTTGCCAGTTGGTATCATCAGTCACAGCACTGGAGTGGTGGAGGGGGAAAACACATCTACTAATATGCCCTAAGCTCTAACACTTTCACCACATGTGGCTATTAAAAAGTTTCACAGTACTCGTCACAAGAATATGGCTATTAACATATAAGATGTACAAATTCCTAATTCTATCTTCCTACCCCTCTCCTTGTTAGATCGGATATGAACTTATTATTCTAAATTGTTGTGTAATACTGCTCATCAGGGTAATGCTACATTTCAAGTCAGATGTGGCTTCCTTTCAGTGGAGGACAAAGTAATTCCTGCATAAATCTTTTAGAGTGGTTTGTGATATTTCACAATGAAAGGTATGCTAATTATAATAGTATAATTGCACTTTTCCTAGGGGTCATTCTTCCAGGAAGTACATCTGGAAACACCTCATCAGCCCTGTGGAAGAGTAAAGGCATGGATAAATCCTCCACTCTCTTAATTTAGTGATGTCAGAGTTTGGGACAGCTGCACTTGTATTTCCCCCATCAGTGGTCCCTCAGAGAAACCACTTTAGGTTCTGAGCTCCTCAGCCATCAGCTCTCTTGGGCCTGTCATCACCTATGTCACACTCCCTCCTGACCAGGGTTTTTTCCAGGCTGTGCAGTTCCCTGCCAACCTCCCCAGCAAGTCAGAATTCCTAAACAGACCAGTGTTTTGCATTTTGCTTTCTCCCTGAAGGCTCTAAACAGTGTAGTTGCCAAAAGTCAATAGTTATCACACAACTCTTTCTAAGCAAGCAAACTTATTCTTAAGGTGAAAACATTGCAGATAAAATGTATTAAAAATGACAGAACCTACAAACATGCTAAAAAGCTTATCAGAAATCACCCCAACTCCACCTGTGGGCTGTGGTAGGTGTCAGTCATCCAAAACCCACAACTGAGTATTCCTTTGGTTACAAATTCACAACAGTCTCTAGTCTCAGATTCAGAACAAGAACAACCAGTGGGGCAGTTCATCTGTTTCTTTATATGGCTCTGGCCTTTTATGTCAAATGCCCAAGAAGAGGTCATCAGCAAATAAAGACCCTCGCCTCAGGGCATAGCTTCATAAGGCAGGGTTTTTGCATAACCAGAGATGGGGAATTTGCATTAACTTCCCTCAGGATTTCCCATGAAATCCACTTCACACACACATTGTCTCTAACACAGGCGCTGACTTGTAGGCTGGTGGGTGATGATCACCCTCCAGGTTTTTTTCCATGGGTGCTTGAGCCTTGGAGCACCCACAGAGTAGGTGCCTATGGTCTCTAAAGTCTATTCTTGTCTGGCACATTGTTCAATATAGTCCTTTGATCATCTAGGCTGTACTGAGAGGTTATATCCAGTCCCAGCCCATAATACTATATACATTTTTGTATTTAGTACAATGGACCCCAAATATACTTAAACTTAATTCAATAAGGTTTAAAGATATTGCAGGAAATTACCATATCTGTCACAACAAAAATCAAGGTATGGTAAATACATCTGATCACAACAATCTGTTCAGAGCAACACTGTTTATATTGCATATTTAACTATAGCATGCCTAGCCCTAAGGCAATCCATAGAGTTTAGGGCATCAGTTCAATATAAATGTTTCCTTTATGCTTTTTAAAATATCACAAATCTTGAACTGTTGTAAGGTAGTTATCTGGCTTTTTATTCTAGCTTTTCCTATGGATTAAAAGGATTACACAAAACACTTCAAGTAAGAGTTGGACAGTTGCAAATACCAAGTAACAATTATCTTGTTTGAGCATCAATCAAGAAGGTATTAAGCAATCAGATAATGTCCCCAAGCTCTTCATAAATTAAATCCCTTCATGCTAGTCCACACTTGCTACTAACAAAATGCCAGCTACGGAAAACTGTGTGAGATTGTAGTAGGATGTTTAAATATTATGAACCAGGATTATTAATCTGACCCCCTGAATGAGCACTATATTTTCCAAATAGTTTTAATGATATTATAATTTTTAGATTATTGTAATTTTGGATATTATGATTGTTAGTTGTTAGTTCTGTAGATTTGAATCAACCCACCAGAAATTGTAAGATTTACCCTATGAAGCATAGAAGTCGCTGTCAGAACTAATTGCCTGGCAGGCATTTAACTACTTGCTAGATGACTACTAACTCTATTATCTGTGGCTATAGTTTACTGAACACATTGTGATGTAATTCCCAGAAGTTCTACCTGTAGGATGATGCCACAGTGGAGGTTAATTGCCATTTATAACACACTGGTATCATATTGGAAGGCCATTTTTTTTTTCTGAGCAGGGCAGTGAGAGGTCCCGAAATAACACATGAAAAACAAGATATTGTCCCTGTCTGCTAGTGGCATAGGTAAGCTGTTGTTGTTATAATTTATACTATGGTAACATTTAGGGACCCCAGGCACTGGTCAGGATCCCATTGTGCCATGGCTGTCCAAACACATGGAGAAAATAGTCACTGTCCCAAATAGTTTATGATCTAGATATGACAGGGGACAGAAGACAGTTGAAATAGACAAGCATGGGAGGAGGAGATTGGTAAAATGAGAGAGCAACAAAATGCACAAAGCTGAATATAGTAACTCATGTTTTTGCTATAGCAAGTTTATGTCTCAGTTCAGTTCCACTTGCTCAGCCATTGTCAGATGGTAGCGGTTTTATTCACCAGTTATTATTTGTGTTAAGGTACTACTTAGAGACTAACTAAGATCATGACCCTATTGTGCTAGTCACTTTGTATAGTGAGAGACAGTCTTACCCTGAAAAGCTTACTGTTTAAATAGACAACTCAGACAAGGGGTGGGGGAAAACAAAAGCATAGTGAGCAATGTGATGATCAGCAAATGATGGGTTAGTTCCATGATTTTTTTTTCTTTTGGGTGAGGCTTTTTCTTTTTATTTTTTAGGGGGGATTTGTTAAAGCATGATTAGATAATGAGAAAAGAAGAAAGGAGATGCTGAGGGTGAGCAAGAGGTGAGAAGGGAGGGATAAGCAGGCATGAAGGGTGTGTGAAGTGAGGCTGAAATGAGGTGACTGGCTTTTACTCCTGCACAATCAGCACAGAGGGAAAAAATGTCCAGAGTAAAAACTGGGGAAAGAGTCTGATGACATCATCAGTCACTGAAGATCCATACTGTAGATGCTTCTGGGTTTGCTGCCTGCTGAGTCCCTGTCTGGTTCCTCTAAAAGCTTTCTATCTTTCCCAAGTCCACATGACTGGTGGGACATATGCATCTTGGTGTCCTGCTTCAGGAGGCCCTCCATGGAAATAGTGGCTGGAGGTAAAACAGAATTGCACTTGATCACAGTATAGGCACATCTTAAGGGATTTGAAGGAGGATAAGGTAGCAAAATACTCTGCTTTCCTCTAGCCTGTTCCCAGTCTTTGCTGTTGAGATTCCAAAATCAAAATTAAAATAGTGATTTCACACACAAATCAGTCCCATGTGCAAATGTCTCAATCTCAGGAATGTTCACAGATCAAAGCTGTGGTTGCACCCAGACACTTTTCCAGAACATTTACAGTTGGTTTTTATTTCTTATTGACATTTTAAAATAGAGCCTTCTCATAAAGGGAATAGGTGGATTGCTTGGGGGACTGGTGTTTAACGCTTTTCAGCTCTAGTTCACCAGTTCAAAATCTGCCATAGATTGTTAATCAAAGTTTACTGAGGCAGACCATTGATCAGACATCGTTAAGGCCAAATATTGCATCTTTTAGGCCCCAAAGTAGCCCCATTTTAAGTCAAAGAAGCTACCTGAATAAGTGACAGCTGCAAGATCAGGTCCTTATTCTATAGTCAAAATTAAGCTTTCTTTTAGGAAAAGAGAATCACAGGGCAACCAAACTCTTTCTGAAACACAAATATTCACTGTCAAATTTTAGCCTTTGCACTTTGGCAAATTTGTTCTCATTTCATAAAATGTTGCTTTCCTTTAGTGTTTGTTTGGGGTTTTTCGTGCTGAAATTTCCCTTAATTTTGTAAAAATGAAATTTAAATAATTCAGCTTTGGTACATTGACAGCTGATGAAAATATAGCTGTATTTGGGAAGCATAAAGAAATAGGACACCCAACAATCCCCATCCCTTCCAACCTCATAAATAAGTAATAAGTTGTTAATTTTGATTCATAGTCATATTTAATGCTTCAAGTTTTTATTAAACTCTGATTCAAGTAGAGCAGGGACTTGAAACTGGGTCTCCCACCTGACTGCCTTAACCACTTGACCATATTGGCTGTTCTCTGGTGGGTGCACACAGTCTTTTTTTCTATGCAAAAAAATGTCTCAAGAACTTGATTTCTTTATATATCCAATTGGAAACAAATGTTGAAACCTCAGCATTTGTCATGAAATTGAGTTCTTGTTTCCTGGCCAGCCCTAATTAGAACCAATATGAGCTGTGTTGTTTAGTTGTGATTGGTCAGATAAGTCTCGTGATGCTGTTGGCATTTATTCTTAAATATGTCTAGTATGTTTTTTTCCTTAGTTGAGTAAACTATATTTTGCTTTGTATTTAACGGCCATTCTAATCTTCCCTCATGCTTCTAATTCAAATGGTATAGGAGCTATTTATAGGTAAGCATGGATGTGAGCTTTTTAGGCATTAGACTCTAAAACATCATTTTATGTAGTTTGATGCTTATAGCTTGATAATGGGTCAAATTCTGCCCTCAGTTACATTCATGCAATTTCTCATAGTTAATGCATTTTTGAATCTGTATATCTGAAGGCAAAAAGAATGCAGCCCAATATGTCTTTATTCCTCACAGATAAAAAGAATTGCAGGCTCTTAAAATCAAAGATAATCTATTTTTATTTTCCTTCCAAGCTTGCACAAAAAAACTGAAATACAGTATTGGACTTTCTCCTAAGTTTTTTATCCGTCCCTGCACAACGCAGAAATCTTTCCATGTGGCAAATCTAAAAGCTGCTGGCCACCTTTGTAAAATTAAGTCACGGTAAGTAGAATATAGTATTTGACCTTGAGCTCACACCCTTCACTGTGATGTATAAGTTTAATTTTTATTAGGAGGGAAAAATAGCTTTGCTGCAAAAATTACTCTTCGTTTCTTACTGGCAAAAACTTGCAAAGCTCTAGTGTCAATGCATGAACTTGGAGAAAAGCTTTTCAAAATCTACAAGTTTTGCTTCATATTCAAAGCTATTTCTTTGTAGTTGCATTGTTTCATATTGTTGCACTGGTTTTATGTTGCTCATTATGACACAAAGTTAAACCTGTCCAACAGTGAACTTTCTGATCAGTTTACTTTTGATGACCCTTTACTGGATAACCCAACACAGTATCCCTGCAAAAGAAAATTAAATGTAAAGAAGTTGTTATTATAAAAGGATTATACATCCCTATCTCCACCACTATGAACTGGGTAAGATCCAAAAGTCTTCCCATTGACTTCTATGGGCCTCATCCAGCTCCCGTTGTACCTTTGGCCTGAATCCTAATTGTCTATCAAATTTTGTCTTGATTTCTTTGGATTCTTAAACACAGTTTCCTGTCTTAGCCAAGATTCTTCCATCTTCCTGTCTACCACCCAAGATAGTTTCTTGTTCTGTTTTGAATCACATTAAAAAATAGATTGTTTGTTTGAAAACAGATTGAGATTAGCTAGTGCTGTAGTTATTGAACAAATGCTTGTTCAATGCCATCAAGTACAGTTCGTTTCAACCTGTCAGCTAAGGAAACAGTAATTACCGTGACTGCTAGAAGTAGTTTTGAGATTAATTTTTTTTTAAAGTATACGCAAGACACTGCTCTTGGGTAAGAAAAAAAGAGGAGGCAAAGTCAAATTAACTTAGTGGCACTTAGGCACTAACAATTAGAGTCAGTATGAAAAATATTCATTGATTTACACAACATATTTTGTGATATTTTTCTAGTAAATTTTTGACAAATCTTCTTTTTGTATGATTTGCTGAGCTCTTGTAGTATTCAAGGTTCCTCGAAGTTAAAAAGATCCCTCAGTGACTATAAATATTTGATGCTGTTGACACATATACATAAAGTTGTGCTATAGGGTAACATAGAGGCTGACTTCAGGGATCTGAAAAACAACATAAGAGATTAAAGTCTAGGTTACGTAAGACTCAACACTGGGACAACTGTCAACAGGCAGTGGGGTGAGAACAGCAGAGAGAGTTACACAATCTAAGATCATGAGGTCACTTATTTTCATACTGTGTGCATCATATTAGCACCTTTATGTACTGTGGGTCACATTCTCAGCTTATGTGAAATGGCAATAACTCCCACTGATTTCTGTGACACTGACAATATATACCAGCTGACAATCTGGCTCCTAAAGTTTATTTTGAATATGTTAGCATGGGAATGGAGGTCAGCCTTAAATAATTGGGGGTGAGAGTGGGTTTTGAGATGGTATTTAAAGGAGGTTGTATGGAATATTGGATCAAGAGACCTTTTCAGATAAGGGGAATGATGACAGAAAACAGAGAGGCATTTTTTGGAATTTTGATACAAAGGGAGCTTGAAAGGAAGTAGAAATGGCAGAGTGGAGGACACAAGGCATGTAAGTAGGGTTAAAGATGGATCAAAGGGAACAAACAAAACTGAACTGAAGGGAACAATTTCGTTGGCAGAGCAATGAATTAGGTAATTTTCTATGCGTCTGACTAATGTAATAACATTTTGGTAAAAAAATTTCCCTAAGTCCCTTGTATTTTGTTTTAAACTGAAAATTCTAAATAAACAATAGCATGAGTTTGTTTCCCTCCAGATAACATTTAAAAAAAAAATCCTTGCTAATGATGATATCAATGACTCATTTCTAAATTGGAAAGACTGTGACTATAAAATTGCATTCCAGAAATGTAGGTCTCTGTTGTAGTTGAGGCTTTGATCTCTCATGGAAAGATGGTGGTGAGTATATATATTCTTAATCCAGTACTTTACTGTCTTGGGGGCAACATTATGTCTCTTGGTGCACTGTAATCTTCTCAAAGAATCCCCTCCAGGAGTTAAGGATTTAGAAAAAAGGCATTTCAGTGCCAGAACCCCATTTGCTAATACACAACGGTAATTACTGAAAGCATTGCATAACATACCATTGTACTTCAGGAATTAGCATAGGGTCAGTACAGCAGGCTAAAAGGAGGTATTTTGGGGGAAGCACAATGGATAGTTTATGCTCACATCACTAGCTGGAAGTAAAAGCCTCCCAAGACAATAAGATATTAAAGAACCAAAACCCCAGAGTAGTTTTACTGCATCTCAATTCTGGTCACAAAGTTTCTTTCAATTGTGCATCTTTATCTTAATCTTTATTTGCTGAAATAATTTTGTTCTCAAATTATTAATGTTCTCCGAATCTGCTTATATTCCATAGTTACTGGATGACCTTTGGCATATTAGCATTGTTGAAATACAGACTTGGATTTCTGTTGAAGCATGGAGATACATTAACATAACAACAACTAAAAGGACCCCCTTAGTCAAAAGGCCCTCAAGAGCTGTTAATTTAAATATGATTTACCATTTTCCTTGTGTGTGTTTTAGCATCTTATCTTTCATGATAAATTGCACTGCGGTTTTTCAGAATCCTTCCATACAGCTGTTAGTCACGGTGTTTGGAACAGTCTGATTAAGGAAGCACTGTAAAAATAAAAATGCTTGAAGGAAAATGAGATGAAATCTGTAACAAAGCCTTATTATTATCAATAACCTCCCATATCTCCAGTTCACACATGTTAAAACCACACAGAACAAATTACTGTCAGGGCAGAAAATTAAGTTGGAAAAACAGTAAGACTGTGGCATGAACTGACAAAAACCAGGATGTTCAAAGTTAAGGCTCTGAGCTATCCCTCCCCTGTCCTCCATTCATGCACAAAGTATATAGTAAGACATTAAATAGCACAGCTGCTCTTAAGGAGAAGATTAGTAGTTGTATCTTTCCATTTCCTGGCTTTTGTCAGTTTGTGGCACAAACTTTGGACCAGATTCTGGTTATTTCAGTTTCAGTGCCTGGGGAGCGGACGGGCAGGAAAAAAGGTTCAGAAAGCTCTCCCCAAAACATTTGCCTATGCAAGTGTCAGCCGGAATCTTCTGGTTTGCACAGTCTGCATACAAGGAGGGTTAGTGTCATCAGCTATTCTAGAGTTCCCCAAAGGGAATGGGGCAGTGTGGGATTGAGGGAGGTGGAGGCATAGCTGCCAGGTTGGGGGTGGGAGGGAAGCTAGTAAGGAGCCTCTGCTCTCTATGAGCTGAAGGGTGAAAACATTATTTACTAATGAAATAAAAATGGCTGTTTTGTGGGCATTTCTATCCTTTGGATATGGAAAGAAGGAGAATTGAAAAGAATACTCGACATAGAACTAATTCAAAACAGTAAATGAAATAGACCTAATAGACACTTTGGGGCTTCTTATATAAATATGCATTCAAGCTGTTTAGAAATGCACCTATGAACTAGGGACCTGATCATGCATTACTCATTCAAGCAAAACTCTCATCAGAATAAGGAGCTCAGAAGTGGTCACAAATACTTGTTTTTAAACAGTTCATTTACATCAGCTGAGGATTTGTTCTAGTGGTTCACTGCAGACAGAAAGGAATTAGAAAATTTTGGAAATATTATGGAAAGAAAAGTGACAAGACTTGATGAAAGATAGAATGCTAAGACTTTGGACCAGGTTCTTAATCTGTCTGCTTGGATACCCAAATAGAAGTTTTTAACCAGCATGTTGATGATTTGTTGGAAAAGATGGGAGAAAAGAAAAAAGTAGACATGAACTCCAGCTGTGAAATGGTTTGGCTTAACACCTAGATCTGTATTCCAGGGACCTCATAGTTTGGGATGGTAGACCTGAACCAAAACTCGAATTGATCTGTAGGAATAAGGTACGTCGGGTTGAGAAGTCAGGACTGGGTCTAGAGAACAAAGAAAATAGTCATAGAAATAACTTAAACATATGGCAGAAAAAATGATCATGGGGTAGAGAATATGATAGTAGGCAGGAAGCAAATCTCAATATATATAGCAATGATCAAACAAAATACAGAATTAGTCAAGAATACCTTATCTGACAGCGACGCAAAAACTAATTGAATAAATATTTTATAAATATTGTTCAACCATATTATAAAGCTGGTTGAATAATATCAAACATTAATTAAACAATTTAACCAATTTAACCAAAACTCAATGATTCAAAATGTTAAATGAATATTATTCATCCAGCTCTTGCAAATATTTCGTCCTATTTAAATAAAGATCATTTACAATTTGAGGGGCGGGGATCTAAAGATAAAACAATCCCACACCACCTACTGCACAGTGAATCTCAAGGGAACATGTCTGTCTGACATCATTGTGGTTCCACTTACTGTAGAGATTAACAGGTTTGTCATCAGCAAGAGAATGACAAGATCTCAAATTTGATTTTTTTTTTTTTTTTTGAGACTAGTTGGTCAAAGTATAAGGTAAATCTGAGAAATGAAATGACATCCAATAGCAACTAAGCACCAGACCGCTCAACTTTCCCTACTGTAGCCAGCCTCTGCAAAACTTCAGACACTGTTAGGCCCAAATATTTTATTACCATCCAGGGACAGTACAAGAATTTTTGAATATCTTCAGGGGCCAAATACTAAACATCGGAGGAAGCTAACACACCCAGGATTACCATAGAACATATCTAGCCAGACTCTGATGTTTCACTGTCATAAATCAAACTGAAGAAAATGGACTTGTGTTGGATTTGCAGTGGTGTAATTGACATCAGAATATGGCCCATAAAGTTTAAATAAAGTATCACACCATTCTAAAGGTCTGATCCTGCAGATGCAAAGTACAGCACAGTGTTTAGTACTCTGAGTACTCCCAGTAATTTGAGTGCTTGAAATTAAGTACTTGCAAGATTGCCCCTAAGTGCATATACTCTTGATTCTGTGATCTTACATTTTCCATGCTGATGGCTAACAGAATCATGGCTCCTGTATTTTTAATTAATTATGGACAACTCTAATCTGTCCTTAACTATTTAAATTAAAAAGCCATTAAAAGTCTTAACAGATTTTTATTTCTGTTTTGATTAAAGATATAATTGGATGGTTTCTATAAATAACATAATAGGCACAACAAACTAGAATGGTTACCCTAACAAAACTAAATAATTAAGAATCATAGTCTGTATATGGAAGTCCTTAGGGGTGGGTGGTTTTGGTGCGGGGGGGTTGTCTTTGTTTTTTGTATGGGTGACGAATATTAAACTTTTTAAATTTAATTTTAATTTTTAAATTTAATAGTTTTTAAAATATCAAATGGGACTAATCCTATTTATGGATTTACTGTTCTACAAAACATTCCTTTTTCAATCAAAGCCCATAAGAGTTATATGGATTTTAAAAAAGGGAGGAACATAATCCATTTTGCACTTGCAAAAAACTGAAAAATGGCTATACTCTTTGTTGAAAAATGGCATTATACAGAGTTCTTGAAAATAATAGTTAACAGCTTGGATTTTATGTACTTCTTCATTTAAAGAACAAGCTGTAAATTAAGTCAGTATGGTTTGACAACAATGTTATCTGTGCATTTGAAATTAATTAGATTGCTGTGAACATACTTTAAGCAGCTTAAATCAGTGAAATATACAAAGAGTAAAACAGGCTTATTTATCTAATTTATTATGGTGAACCTGTTTTATTCTTGGACTCTATGAAATGTGAAGTTGCAATTAGCAGTCATCACAGGTTTGGTTTTGTTTTTTTTTTTGCACTTCAGTGCCATAATAATACTCAGCAATCTGGGATCAAAGTAATACTTGGGCACTGTAATAGTTACAATTGAGATCATGTAGTTCACCATATAAGAAGAGAAGGAAAATATCTTTGGAGTACATTTGGCATCCTTTGCCTAGTACTTCTGAGCACTAACAAAAGCTACATTAAAACTTAATTTGAACAGAACTTAGAGAAAGACAACATGAAAAGATACTGATGTGGAAATCACTTTGATTTATGTTTGTGGGTTCTTTCAAATCTATCCCAGCCTCCTGGGTATCCAAATTTAAGAAAAGTATATTGCAAATGTATTCTAAATGCAAAGACGCTAAGATCTCAAGAGTAAATGCATGTGGCTAGCAGTCACATGTATGCATGCTATTTCTGTTTTTAATTTTGTTTTGTGTTTCTGACTACACTTGTATGATGGTCCTCATTGTATAAATGTGTACATGAAATCCCCTTTTGCTACAGTGGTTGGCACAGGGCACTAAGAATCAAAAGTCCTGTGTTACTTGTCTAGCTCAACGTGACCTTAGCTACACTGACACCTTCTATTTTCTCTGTTCCTCCTTCTGCAATGTGTGAATAAGTGCCTTTATGTACCTCATAAGGTTGTTGTGAAGCTTAAGTAGTTAATGTTTGCAAAGTAATTTAATATTAATGCTGAGCAAAATTAGTGACACTTTTTTTCCCCACAAAATTTTGTGCGGCATTGTTTGAGCCGCACATGTCAGTGCACCGCCGGCAGCCCAGCCCAGGAACGCTGTAAAAAAAAAAATTGGGGGCACCGCTTTTTGGCGCCCCCAAATCTTGGTGCTCTAGGCAACCGCCTAGTTTGCCTTAATGGTAGCGCCGGCCCTGGGTGTCTGTGATAATAAATTAGTTTAAGCTAGTTCAGCTTCCTGATACTGCTTTTGCCTTCTCCAGATCTCTAACCTTTCTGTGGTTTTTTTTTTTTTTTTTCCCCAAGAACTCCTAGATGCTCTATGGTCCTTCAAATCCTGTCTATTTTAAATGCCTTTTCATTGGAAGAAACAACATTTTTGTTTTTGGACTGTGTCCATTTTTTATTTAAGTCGGGGGCATGTGGTTTTTCTATCATAACATTTCCATATCTGTCATGTAACTTGTTATTGATGTAGTGAAATTCTTTCCCAAACAGTTAAGATATGATTAGCATATTTTTGCTGGAAATGTATTTATATCTCATTGGCCTCTTGCAATTCTGCCAAAATTACCCAATGCCACTTTGATTCCCATTTTAAACTGTCACTTCTGAAAAATTATTAAAAATAAACCTGCTGCTATTTCACTCAGGCCTGAACATTCCAAGCACCCTAAATTTTACTATTTTAAAATTAACTAACCCTGTGTATTTCATTCCGGCTGAGCATTTGATTGTCAGTGAGGGTCTGCTTTTGATTCACTTGGTAGCAAAACTAAGTGGAAAAACAAAACTCACATGTTTCAACCAAAGTTAGACAATGAGTCAGTGACTCAGACGGGATTAAAACCCAGAGTCTTTCTGGCTCCTAGTTAGCTCACAGGCTGCTGTTGCTACTTGTAGGAGAGCAGAAAGAAATCTTGCAACACATGTGTAACAGAAGTGGACTCTGAGATGTTATTTGCATTCTGGGCTTGCTGTAGATAAGATGCCATTGGCCTGGAATGATCAAGCATGTCTACACCTAATGGAGAAACTATATTGTCATACAATTAACTGTATTCATACACTCCCAATATAGAAAGGAGGGTTGAATGGGTAGTCTCTTAAAAATACTTTATATGTTGTTTCATAGATTGGCCAATATACATTCAGAAGCTGGGAATGAGCAACAGGGAGTGGCTCACTTGATGATTACCTGTTCTGTTCACTCTCTGAGGACCTTTGGTTTGACCCAGTATGGCGGTTCTTATGTTCTTACATTCTGTTGTATTAATTTAGATGGAATAAATGGGCCAGAGGTGTTACCACAATCCAGTCAATGTCCAATATTAAATAGTATTAAACAATAATATACAGCATCCTCCGCGTTCTTAGTACCATGGCAAACATCCTTTTAACCCTTCATTAAAGATACAGAAAAGAAGGAAAAACAATGTAAAGTATTAAATAAAGCTTTTATTTTAACAACATCTCTTGTTCCCTTTCCCTTTAGCTGGAGAGGGTTTTAGAAGGAAAACCCACCTGGTTTGACTATGTCTTCTGTGGTGTCAAAGATGGTGGCAATTGTCTTTTTGGGTAAGAGAGAAGTTAGCTGAGATGAACAGGAGCTGCTGCTGCTGTTAATGTCCAATCCTGTTTCATCTTAGATGGTGTTTGGGATTCAGCTGGAGCTTGTAGGGGTGGCAGTGTCATCTGAATCCCTCTCTCTGGCCCAATCTGGTCAGGACAGCTCTCAGAATCAGGATGAAAAAGGCCCAGGAAATAGTGTGGGTGGCAGTTATGATGATGAAGCTCACTCTAGTAGCCTTCATATGTTCTTCTTCATTTCTTCCCCTTAAGGACCCACAAAGGAAATGATGGGTGGAATAGTCTATTCCCTCTTTTTTTTTTTTTTTTTTTTTTTTTGGTCCACACCAATTTTGGTTCACTGATTTCTGCACCCACATTTTCTTGTTTATCAAGCATGATCCTAACAGTCCTTGAGTTATATCAGTAAGCCATTTTGCTTAGACTAATGCAGTCTTTCTGTCTCCTTTTCATACCTGTTCCCGTTAACATTTGTTGTTCTAGATTACTGTGACATCTTATGAAATTTCACATACTTTTTACAGCTGAGTTTACAAGTAGAGTAAATTTGTAGGCCCAATTATCACTATGTAAATGATCTATAAAGGGACCACATCACTTTCCTTTCTTGCACCTGATAATATTATGTACTTTATTATATTACAGGGATTGCTTTGACTCAAACAAGGTACAAGAAGTGTTTGTTTAGTTAACTTTTTACCAAACTGATATTTATACTGGTCCATCGATTGGCCAAAAGAAAGTGTTGAAGAACAATGGAATTATCCTTTTTCTCTCAAGGAATCAAAATGAGCACTAGTATGAGAAGTCCGAAAGTCAAACATACTGATTTATATGACCAAGCCATCTGACTGGTAATATGTTATATTACATTTTCTTATCCCTAACATTTTTCTCAGTGTTTATGCCCAATTTAGCTGGTCTTTCACATCTGCTTAACCCCACTCCAAATACCATTGCAGTGTTTGCAGTTAAAATAGGAGTGGGTTATTATAGTGAGCATGTCAAATATATGTCCAAAATAAAATCCTACTCAGAGTCAGTATGTCTGCTCCAAATATTATTTTAATGTTATAACAACAATGGCTTCCATATGATACTGGGGAAATAATTGGCTGGAGCAGACCTTACTCCTTTCTTGCTGACAGAAAACACTTTAACATATTTCTACTCATAAAGGAACTCTTCCAGCAACAAAAAAATACTGGGAGTGAAGCACACAACTCTAAGTGCTCTGAGATCTACTGATGAAAAGTGCTATATCTGAGCTAGGCATAATTATTAATATTAAGGGGGAATACTTCTAAATCACCACTGAAAATAAATACTCTTAGTATAATGAGTCATTATCTCAGCTAGTCACTGCCCAAAGTGAAATTTCTCTGTCAATAAAAAGTTGGTTATTATGATTGTCTTGGACTATGTTACTTCTGGGGGGGGGGGAACTCAGTGACTTGCTTTATTGAAATGGAAAACATAGTTTTTCTATGGAGCATAGGAATTTGTTTGCATATTCTTGTCCTGATGCCATAACAGTTATAGCTAAGTCATAATAAGATTGTAGCCAGTGTAGAATGGAAAAAGATTTTCTTCCTCTAATGGTACAGTAGGCTTGATGACTGTGATGGGGTCCCCAGGGTACAACCTGAAACTGGGACTACTGTGCCCCCTTAACTCTCCAGTCTGGGCTCTCTCTCACAATGCTTTGCTAGTAACACATAGCAAACCTCTTCTGATGCTGTGATCACTCAGACAACAACATGCAGGGACATACCCAACTAAGTAGCATGAATACTCTCTAAACCATTCATGAACTATACATAGGGAAACACCAGCAAATCCCCCCCAGCATTGCATCCCAGAAATGTACCATCTTACACTGCTCAAGACCTTCTCTTGAGCAATGCAAGCTCATTAATTAGTTCACCACTTCATCAAAGGATAGTGGACATGCACCGGCCTTTGTAATCTGAGCAGATTCCCCAAGCATGTTAGACAAACTCTCACTGGTAAGGATAAATCATTAAAATAAGTTTATCAACCACAGAAAGGTGTTAAGTGATTATAAATGGTAGGCATAAATGTCAGAGATAGTTACCTAAGAAAATAAAAAGTAGACACACATTCTAAATCCTAAACTCTCAAACTAAGCAAGATTTAAATCAAACAGCTTTTCTCACCCCCACTGGATGTTGTAGGTAGGTTAATACAGAGGCTGAATTCCCTTCTCAGCCTGGGACCAATTACCCCAGTTCAAAGTCTTTGTCTTCCCAGAATTCTTGTTGCCTTCAGAGTAGGTGGGGGGAGGAGAGAGGTGGTCTCATGATGCCACTGTCCCTTATTTTATACTCTCAATTAATATTCCAGGAAAGATACTGGCCCAGGCATGTCCTGTTAGGCCTTGCTGAGTCATAGAGTTGAGCAGTCCTCATTGTATGGTTTTTGCACAACTGTCTCTTACCGAATTGTAAATCTTTTGTTTATAATTCTGCTGCTGGTCAATAGCTCAGCTCGTGATGATCACTTAACGCCTGTTTGGGTGTGGGTCACCTCCTTTGTTGCCACTAGAGAACTAGCTGTGGGCGTCTCCTGGACATACAATATATCATAATTCTCTATATAATTATGATACACATATTTTGATAGAACAATGAGTTTGTTTGAAGGGCATGCTTTGTATGAAATATCTCAACCATATACAAATGATGAAAATGAGGATTACAGGGTGCTACGTTGAGGTACAATGCATCAAAATGCTAATGTACTTGACTCCAAGATATCTAGAAAGAAAGTGGGTGTATTTCCACTTATTAAATGTACTTGTCTGAGAAACAATGGCTTGTGTACAAATGAACAATGATTTATAGGGATGTTGATGGCTTAGCTTTACTGAAGTGACTTAACTAACTGGGGCCTCAAAGATGTAAAAGCATTCTGTAAATAGTTGAAGTTGCCTTCTCTAATCCAGTTACTTCCTACCATATCAGAGGAGAGACACCATTTTAATTATTGCCAGGCTGCATCTTACATGGGAAATTGAGAGAGAGAGTGAGACAGTGGTCAGGGTTTCCACCTGGAAGATTGACTTTAATGATCCAACATTTCGATTATAACGGGACTGGGAAGTTGTAGTGACCATCAAATGAGGGTAATTCTCCAAATGTACAGTCCTATTGAACATGTGTGGTGAAGCTGAAATAAGTCTATCTCAGCACAGTGAGAGGATTACTTGTGATTACCCAAGATGTACTGAAGGGAAGCTGAAACTCCAGTGCTTACTTGGAAGCGCATTGTGTCTTGCATCCACTCATCCCAGAGGGGAATGAAAAACTAATAAGTAGCAGAACTATCAGTCTAATTGTTCTAGGTTCTTATACTACACCTATCACCATGTTATTGGATCACCATTTTGCAGTTCCACACTGCACAAATGGCAATAGGTATGCGACCCTGTGCATTGGGTCTGCACCCCTGCCTTCTTGGTAGCTGTGCCTTATGAAGTCCATTTCAGTGTCACAGAAGTAAGAATTTTTGAATGCAAGAAAGTGCATCCAAGACTATGTGATTCCATCAGGCAACCCACCTGCTTTCTCCATGCACTAGTAAAGTTGCCTAATGCAGCCTTAAAACTGCAGTCCCGTAGTGATCCTGGATTGGACGGATGCAAGGGATTCCTTTTCCTTTGGACCTCAAATAAGTAGTGTTCTGTTCACTCATGGAGACCTCTAATACCCCCGTGTGTGAATACAGGCTGATAGAAACAACTTGAGTTGGAACTTTAGCAGAAAGAAAAGTGAAGCCTCACCAGAAAATATATAAGAATGTCTACATTAATGGTCTGTGCTTGTTGATTGTTTCGAATGTCAGTGGTCCAGATCCTCAGCTGGCATAAACCAATTTCCAAGTCAATGAAGCCACAATGAGTTACACCAGCCGAAAAACTGTCCTACATGCTTATAGCAAGTTTGATTTGGATTCTTCCCTCGACCTAGTGCTGTCTATACTGAGGAATAGCTTAACTGTGTCACTCAGGAGTGTGGATTGTTCATGCCCTTGAGCAATTTAGGTGGTCAACTTAACTTTTTAGTATAGACCTGGCCTAAGACTAGTGCAGACATTACTAGGAGTGTACTCTAAGGTCTCAATGTACAAAAGAACTATTTCTTTTTGTTTCTCTCACCCAACTCTCCTTCAAATAGTTGTTTCCATGATGCTTGAAGAAATAGACCCAATCAGAAAGTAACAGAAGTGTTGATATTATGGTAATTGGGGTCATAGCAATATCTGCATAGATACTGCTAATTTTTTTTTTAGTTGAGTTTTTTAGTCCATAGGTTAGGGACTCTGACAGCTTTAGTGTATGTTTTTTCCACGATAGCATTCCACAAATAACTGCAACCCTCTCCTAAAATAGACACCTTTTCTAGAGGAAATATATAGTTATATTTCCATATATGATCAACACTGATCCTTTCTGAAGCAGAGAATGCCAACACCAAATTATGGTGTTCGTGATGTCAATTTGTGAGAAATGAGCCAAGACCACCACATTCACTTTGTAGCCTACAGAGATGATGATTGATTGTGTTTATATAGAAATGTGTTGAATTGTATGTAGGCCCAAAAATTTATTTCCTAAAATAGTGAAGCAAGGCCTGGTAAAATATGAATAAAATGAAGTGATACAATTCAGAGGTAAGTTAGAGATAAGTTAGGACATAACCCTAGGTTATGTTGTAAACATGCTTTGGTCCAAAATTTTTTACAAGTGTTGTAGTTAACGTTTTCCAAAACATTAACATTTTATCTATATTTAGAGTAATTGGTATGGCATTTAAATGGGTGTTAACTAAAAATAAGCTTAATTTTCAATGGCTAATGAGAAAGTACAAAATATTTAATTATGGTAAAAAAGGTGGATTTAATGCTAGTTAATTAAGGGATATTATTATAATTGATTATAAAAGGGGTTATATGTTGATTTTAGATATGTGCGCCCATCCATCATCAAGGTACCATTAGAGAAAGGATTATACCCAGTCTTCTCATTCAGGGATGATCAATCCCTGAATGTATTATTTCATCTTAGAATATGAGTATAAATGTACAGTATGGTTAAATTGTAATACCTGTTTGCTTAGCTAACTGTGGCATTCACACTCCCCCACTAAATTTATATTATCTGTTATCACCCTGGAGCCGCTAACCTTAAAGAATTCAGTTTGGTTTTAATTCTTATTTATACAAACTGGAAATACACAAACCAAAGGTTACAACTTCATGTAAGATCTCAGAATTGATGTGGACCCTAGTCCTGGAGGTGAAATAATCTAATCCCTTATGCTACTTTTTTATAATCAAATTCCTAAAAGTGATTATCAGTGGTAGGACTGGGCACATATTATATTTAGATCAGGTAAAATTGCTTATATTTAAGGTTGTGTTACACTTTCTATTAAGACCCTATTTTCAGTTGCTCATAACTTCGTCCAATTTTAACCATTTGGGCTGAAATTTCCCATCTGAGATGTCTGTCTTAGGCTGAAATTTTTTAAAAGTTTCAGCTAACGTGATTCAGCTGTTTCCAAGAATGAGAGTAGTGGACATACATTGTTTTGCTCATGATTAAAAAAATAGCCTTACAACTGTTTAATTGAGAAGCTGTATGGTCTTAATGCTTTGGAACAGGAACTTGAAATTTGGCAGAAGGGTCGCCACTGTGTCAGGGATGAGTCTTTTGTTATTCCCATGAAGAATCACAAGGGTCAAGTACATGTCCTCTGAAAAAATCTCAGTTTACACATGCTAAGTAGAGACTTCATAGAATTTGGTAGCTAAATTCTCTGAAGATTTTTAGCTGCACTGAGCATGCTCCATTCCCACACAGCAACTACATGTGACCAGACTACACATGCATCATCCCACAGAGCAACTGAGCGTACTCCAGCCTGAGGTTGCAGGGACTAAGCAAGACTTTCCCTGCAATTGTTCCTTCATATTCCTGTGGAACAGTGAGACACTTTGGCACCGGACAAAGGAACTAAGAGCAGGGAGACTGCCTCTCATGTACTCAGTTGTTTTCCTGCTGGTGCTCAGGCAAGTGCATAGGCAATCTTAATTCTGGAAATTCCTAGCTTTTGAATGCTTGACTTTGCAACCTTCTTTTAATGTACTGTTTTATGTGTAATATAGTTAAAAATCACTGGCAAATATCTAGAATCTAGTGAGAGTGAGCATAAGAATCTGGTTGTGTGTGTATAAAATCATTGAATTTAAAACCAGAAGGAACCACCAGCTCATCTAGTCTGACCTCCTGAGTATCACAGCCCATCCACATTCATAGTAAGCCCAACAACTGAAATTAGACCAGGGAGATTAAACTAGTATGTGCCACATGCAGAAAATAAGAGGGACTGAGGTGCACCAATATCCGAGGCCCTTGCCATGGCAGGAAATTGATTAAGTGAGAGATACCCAGATGATCCTGGGAAGTGACTTGCACCCCACACTGCAGAGGAAAGTGGAGAAAAACACAAGGTCAATGCCAATCTGATCTGGGGAGGGGGGGAATTCTTTCCTGACCTCACTTAGTCCTTATGCCATTAAGTTGGGAGAGGGACAGAAGACATCTCATGCATGTGCGTCAGCTACTTAATTTGAATTCCACAGAGGATCAGTGAGCTGAAAAGAAAAGAACATCCTATTAAAATTGGGAAGAAAGCAGAAACTGTGAACTGAAAAGTCTTAACTATGTTGAGTTGGACTGTAAAGGTCAGGGCTTCACACTCCTCTCAGTTCCACTTCGATATATCTCTACACACTCATATATGTGTTAATATTTAGCATTACAAATCATATATATATGATATATATATAAAAATACATAATCAATGAAAAAAGAAAAAGTAAATTTTGTTTCTATTTAGTATTTGTGACAAAGTTCAGTGCTGATGAAAATGAAGTAATAGCACATCTAAGCCAGCAGTACAAGCCAATGCTGTGCAAGATCTCCTATACAACTCTGCAAATTCATCTCAATACTTACCTAACTCACCCTTATTATTCCGCTCCTAGACTACATTAAAGAACATTCTGCAGCTGATTTTTTTTGAAGTGGTGGTTTTATGATGTACTCAAATGGGAATTAGAATGAGAACACCAAACTCGTTCATAATAATCTAGACTATCATGGAATGTACATCCTTGGAAGCAAATGGCTAGTGCATTATTGATTACTGTGATGTTATTATTTATTATCTTTACAGCTTCTACAATGTACTGATGTTTTTCACGTTAGGAAGACCGCCAGATTAGTTTAAGTTTACAGTCTCACTACACTTCGTATAGATTCTGGAAGGTGAATAGAATACAATTAAAGTGTAGTAACCAACTGATCACCTTCATAGTACAGTATAATACAACTGAAACAAAAGTAATGTGCCCAAGAGAAAATGTAATTATCTTAAAATGTATGACAAGAAAGAAAAACTTACTTTAAAATAAGACAAAGATAAATGCACTGATTATTCAACATTGAGATGTTTAAAGTTTCTTAAATGCTTTCTTGATTAAGTAAAACATTAAAATGTACTAAATTACTACACTTAGAATCATAGAATATTAGGGTTGGAAGAGTCCTCAGGAGGTCATCTAGTCCAATCCCCTGCTCAAAGCAGGACCAACACCAACTAAATCATCCCAGCCAAGGCTTTGTCAAGCCAGGCCTTAAAAACCTCTAAGGATGGAGATTCCAGTACCTCCCTAGGTAACCCATTCCTGTGCTTCACCACCTCCTAATGAAATAGTGTTTCCTAATTTCCAACCCAGACCTCTCCCACTGCAACTTGAGACCATTGCTTCTTGTTCTGTCATCTGCCACCACTGAGAACAGCCTAACTCCATTCTCTTTGGAGCCCCCCTTCAGGTAATTGAAGGCTGCTATCAAATCCCCCCTCACTCTTCTCTTCTGCAGACTAAATAACCCCAGTTTCCCCAACCTCTCCTGGTAGGACATGTGCCCCAGCCCTCTAATCATTTTCATTGCCCTCTGCTGGACTCTTTCCAATTTTTCCACATCCTTCTTGTAGTGTGGGGCCCAAAACTGGACACAGTACTCCAGATGAGGCCTCACCAATGTCGAATAGAGGGGAATGATCACATCTCTCGATCTGCTGGCAATGCCCCTACTTATACAGCCCAAAATGCCATTAGCCTTCTTGGCAACAAGGGCACACTGTTGAATCCTATCCAGCTTCTCGTCCACTGTGACCCCTAGGTCCTTTCCTGCAGAACTGCTGCTTAGCCATTCGGTCCCTAGTCTGTAGCAGTGCATGGGATCCTTCCGTCCTAAGTACAGGACTCTGCACTTGTCCTTGTTGAACCTCATCAGGTTTCTTTTGGCCCAATCCTCTAATTTGTCTAGGTCCCTCTGTGTCCTATCCCTACCCTCCTGCATATCTACCACTCCTCCCAGATTAGTGTCATCTGCAAATTTGCTGAGAGTGTGGTCCACGCCATCCTCCAGATCATTAATGAAGATATTGAACAAAACCGGCCCCAGGACTGACCCTTGGGGCACTCCGCTTGACACCGGCTGCCAACTAGACATGGAGCCATTGATCACTACCCATTGAGCCCGACGATCTAGCCAGCTTTCTATCCACCTTATAATCCATTCATCCAGCCCATACTTCTTTAATTTGATGGCAAGAATACTATGGGAGACCATATCAAAAGCTTTGCTAAACTCAAGGAATAACACATCCACTGCTTTCCCCTCATCCACAGACTCAGTTATCTCCTCATAGAAGGCAATTAGGTTAGTCAGGCCTACCTTGCCCTTGGTGAATCCATGCTGACTGTTCCTAATCACTTTCCTCTCCTCTAAGTGCTTCAGAATTGATTCCTTGAGGACCTGCTCCATGATTTTTCCAGGGACTGAGGTGAGGCTGACTGTCCTGTTGTTCCCCGGATCCTCCTTCTTCCCTTTTTTAAAGATGGGCACTACATTAGCCTTTTTCCAGTCATCCAGGACCTCCTCCAATCACCATGATTTTTCAAAGATAATGACCAATGGCTCTGCAATCACATCCGCCAACTACTTTAGCACCCTCGGATGCAGCGCATCCGGCCTCATGGATTTCTGCTCATCCAGCTTTTCTAAATAGTCCCAAACCACTTCTTTCTCCAGAGGGGGCTGGTCATCTCCTCCCCATGCTGTGCTGCCCAGTGCAGCAGTCTGGGAGCTGACCTTGTTCATGAAGACAGAGGCAAAAAAAGCATTAGGTACATTAGCTTTTTCCCCACATCCTCTGTCACTAGGTTGCCTCCCTCATTCAGTACGGGGCCCACACTTTCCTTGACTTTCTTCTTGTTGCTAACATACCTGAAGAAACCCTTCTTGTTACTCTTAACATCTCTTGCTAGCTGCAACTCCAAGTGTGATTTGGCCTTCCTGATTTCACTCCTGCATGCCTGAGCAATATTTTTATACTCCTCCCTGGTCATTTGTCCAATCTTCCATTTCTTGTAAGCTTCTTTTTTGCATTTAAGGTCAGCAAGGATTTCACTGTTAAGCCAAGCTGGTCGCCTGCCATATTTACTGTTCTTTCTACACATCGCGATGGTTTTTTCCTGCAACCTCAATAAGGATTCTTTAAAATACAGCTAGCTCTCCAGGACTCCTTTCCCCCTCATGTTATTCTCCCAGGGGATCCTGCTCATCAGTTTCCTGAGGGAGTCAAAGTCTGCTTTACTGAAGTCCAGGGTCCATATACTGCTGTTCTCCTTTCTTCCTTGTGTCAGGATCCCGAACTCGACCATCTCATTGTCACTGACTCCCAGGTTCCCATCCACTTTTGTTTCCCCTACTAATTCTTCCCAATTTGTAAGCAGCAGGTCAAGAAGAGCTCTGCCCCAGTTGGTTTCTCCAGCACTTGCACCAGGAAATTGTCCCCTACACTTTCCAAAAACGTCCTGGATTGTCTGTGCACCACTGTACTGCTCTCCCAGCAGATATCAGGGTGATTAAAGTCTCCCATGAGAACCAGGGCCTGCGATCTAGTAACTTCTGTTAGTTGCTGGAATAAAGCCTCATCCACTTCATCCCCCTGGTCTGGTGGTCTATAGCAGACTCCCACTACGACATCACCCTTGTTGCTCACACTTCTAAACTTAATCCAGAGACTCTCAGGTTTTTCTGCAGTTTCATACCAGAGCTCTGAGCAGTCATCCTGCTCTCCTACATACAATGCAACTCCCACACCTTTTCTGCTCTGCCTGTCCTTCCTGAACAGTTTATATCCATCCATGACAGTACTCCAATCATGTGAGTTTTCCCACCAAGTCTTTGTTATTCCAAGCACATCATAGTTCCTTGACTGTGCCAGGACTTCCACTTCTCCCTGCTTGTTTCCCAGGCTTCTTGCATTTGTGTATAGGCACTTAAGGTAACTCGCTGATCATCCCGCTTTCTCAGAATGAGACAGGAGTCCTCCCCTCTTGCACTCTCCTGCTCGTGCTTTCTCCCGATATCCCATTTCCCCACTTACCTCTGGGCTTTGGTCTCCTTCCCCTGGTGGATCTAGTTTAAAGCCCTCCTCACTAGGTTAGCCAGCCTGCTTGCGAAGATGCTCTTCTCTCTCTTTGTTAGGTGGAGCCCATCTCTGCCTAGCACTCCTCCTTCTTGGAACACCATCCCATGGTCAAAGAATCCAAAGCCTTCTCTCTGACACCACCTGTGTAGCCATTCGTTGACTTCCATGATTCAACGGTCTCTACCCAGGCCGTTTCCTTGCACAGAGAGGATGGACAAGAACACCACTTGCACCTCAAACTCCTTTATCCTTCTTCCCAGAGCCAAGTAGTCTGCAGCGATACGCTCAAGGTCATTTTTGGCAATATCATTAGTGTCCACATGGAGAAGCAGGAAGGGGTAGTGATCCGAGGGCTTGATGAGTCTCGGCAGTCTCTCCGTCACATCGTGAATCCTAGCTCCTGACAAGCAGCAGACCTCTCGGTTTTCCCGGTCGAGGTGGCAGATAGATGACTCAGTCCCCCTGAGGAGGGCGTCCTCGACCACCACCACCCGCCTCCTTCTCTTGGGATCGGTGGTCATGGAACCCCCATCCCTAGGACAGTGCATCTCATGCCTTCCAATCGGTGGAGTCTCCTTCTGCTCCCTTCCCTCAGATGTATCATCTAGTCCACTCTCCACATTAGTACCTGTGGAAGGAACGTGAAAACGGTTGCTCACCTGAATCTCCATTGCTGGTACATGGACGCTCCTCTTTCTTCTTCTGGAGGTCACATGCTGCCAAATTTCTTCACTGTCCCTCTGTCACTGCTGCGCAGCCTACTCCGATTCTTCAGAATGTTGTGCCCGTAGAAGCATATCCTGACGTCTGTCCAGGAAATCTTCATTTTCTCTTAGCCAATGCAGGGTCGATACTTGTTTCTCCAGACCTCGAACCTTCTCTTCCAATATGGAGACCAGCTTGCACTTTGTACAGATAAAGTTGCTTATGTCCTGTGGAAGAAAGACAAATATGGCACAACCTGCGCAGGTTACAACAGCTGAACGCTTACCTTCCATATTACCTTCCTTCTAAGTGCTTCCTCAGCTGTTGCAGTAACTACTCAGAGAAGCCTGTAAGATGAAAGCCTCAGTGCACTCTCCTCAGGCGAACTCCCAGACAAACTCCCTCTGTTAGCCTCCGCTGTTCGCCACTTCCCTCGATCTGCTGGCAATGCTCCCACTAATACAGCCCAATATGCCATTGGCCTTCTTGGCTACAAGGGCACACTGCTGACTCATATCCAGCTTCTGGTCCACTGTAATCCTCAGGTCCTTTTCTCCAGAACTGCTGCTTAGCCAGTCGGTCCCCATCCTGTAGCATTGCATGGGATTCTTCTTTCCTAAGTGCAGGACTCTGCACTTGTCCTTGTTGAACCTCATCAGATTTCTTTTGGCCCAATCCTCCAATTTCTTTAGGTCACTCTGGACCTTATCCCTACTCTTCAGCTTATCTACCTCTCCCCCCAGCTTAGTGTCATCTGCGAACTTGCTGAGGGTGAAATTAATCCCATCATCCAGTTCATTAATAAAGATGTTGAACAAAAGCAGCCCCAGGACCAACCCCGGGGCACTCCACTTGATACCAGCTGCCAACTAGACATCGAGCCATTGATCACTACTGGTTGAGCCCAATAATCTAGCCAGCTTTCTATCCACCTTTATGATCCATTCATCCAATCCATACTTTTTTACCTTGCTGGCAAGAATACCGTGAGAGACCATATCAAAAGGTTTGCTAAAATCAAGATATATCACATCCACCACTTTCCCAGTATCCACAGAGCCAGTTATCTCATCACAGAAGGCAATCAGGTTGGTCAGGCATGACTTGCCCTTGCTGAATCCATGTTGACTGTTCCTGATCACCTTCCTCTCTTCCAAGTGCTTCAATGGATTCCTTGAGGACCTGCTCCACGATTTTGCTGGGGACTGAAGTGAGGCTGACTGGTCTGTAGTTCCCTGGGTTCTCTTTTTTTCACTTTTTTAAAATATGGGCACTATATTTGCCTTTTTCCAATCATCTGGGACCTCCCCGGATCGCCATGAATTTTCAAAGATAATGGCCAATTGCTCTTCAATCACATCAGCCAACTCTCTCAGCACCCTTGGATGCATTAGATCTGGACCCATGGACTTGTGCATGTCCAGCTTTTCTAAATAGTCCTTAACCTGTTCTTTCACCACTGAGGTGTGCTCACCTACTCCCCATGCTGTGTTGCCCAGTGCAGCAGTCTGGGAACTTTCCTTGTCTGTGAAGACCCAGGCAAAAAAAGCATTGAGTACTTCAGCTTTTTCCACATCATCTGTCACTATGTTGCCTCCCCCATTCAGTAAGGGTCCCACACTTTCCCTGACCATCTTCTTGTTGCTAACATCCATGTAGAAACCCTTCTTGTTACCCTTCAAATCCTTTGCTAGCTGCAACTCCAATTGTGCCTTGGCCTTCCTGATTATACCCTTGCATGCTCTAGCAATATGTTTATACTCCTCCACTTCTTGTAAGCTTCCTTTCTGAGTTTAAGCTCACTGAAGATTTCACTGTTAAGCAAAGCTGGTCACCTGCCATATTTGCTATTCTTTCTGCACTTCAGGATGGTTTGTTCCTGCACCCTCAATAAGGCTTCTTTAAAATAAGCCAGCTCTCATGGACTCACTTAAAACCTAGAAAATAGAAGTACCAAAGAGGTATGCAAAAGTACTCAATTACTATAGTTGAATCACTAGAACATTTAGGGTGGCACCATAGAAACCAAACTCAGACTTTACGTGAGTCAATGCTAATGGCTCATGCAACACCTTTAAAGTCAGTGGAATTGCCTCATTGTACCTGAGAGGAAAATGTGGCTCTGACACTTCACTGTTGGACCCCAGGCAAATCCTGTGCTTTAACTAACAATGAATTGAAATCATTGATATGTTGATTTTGCTACAGTGGGGCACGTCTGCCAGACACACAGTTCACCAACTGCACTTGGTTAATTTGTTGTTTTCTGTGAAGAAAACAAAACCCTTATAAGCAATTTACCTAGTGTCCTCTACAGAGGAATCATGAACATTTTGTTGTCATTTTCCCGTTTTTTAAATTCAAAATTCTTAATTTTCACAAATTTGATCAATTTAAACCAGGTCTACCACAAAGGGACCTACCTTCCAGCTGCAGGGACATGCATGGAACTATGTTGGAGTTCATCAAGTCTACTTTCAGATTGATTAGCAGGATTGGTGCAAAGCTAAACCATTCTCTTTTGTTCCCAACATTATCTTCCTCACATATTGTTCTGATTATATCTCTCCCCTCTTTGAATCTCTCCTATGACTTACCTTTTTCCTCACACCAAGTTCTAGCTTCTTGCCCCTCCCTGCTTGTCCTCTGGATGGTGGCTTGAGGTCTTTGGAGGCACAAGAGTACATAGCTAAGTCAGAAAAATACTGCCTGATGGTTTTTCAAACCACTAATCTTGGGTAGCGAATTGCTATTGTTAACGGTTAACAGGAATGGGTGCAGCTGAACTGGTGCTGAATATGATTTAACTGCAAGATTTTAACAATGGTTTCTGAAACGGTGATAAACACAGTTTGGCCTCATTTAAACCTTCAGTTAAACTATATTCCACCCTGGTTCAACTGCACCAGTTGCTGACGTTCTTTGTCAGCAATGGGTAATTTCATGAGTTGACGAGTCATGTCTTCAACGTCCTGGCTAGCATTTCCTCTCATCTCAGTAAATTGGCTCTAATAACATAAGATTTTGTGTAACCTATTTCTGAACACATAATGGCTGTCTCTTTTGCCTGCTCAATAGATGCTGTAGCAGCTTTCTAGCTCATTATTGTGAACAACCTGAGATAGCCTCTGTATGAAAAGTTCCATATGTAACAAACTCTATTCTGTCCTATAAAAGAAAACTTAAAGGTTTCTTAAGTTGGGTATTACATTCTTGCCAAAACAATTCACGATTTTTTTCTTAATCTAATCAAATATTCTTATAGACTAAAGAGATTTTATTTAGGACTTTGGCACTTGGAAATCATGTGTATTAAATTAGTATAGTTTGTCAGATTACTACTTTTGTAGTATAATAAGAGGGGGGGAAACACATTTTTTGTGAACTGGCTGGGGTTTAGAAAAAAGAAAAGGAAAAGGCAGGACCAATTATTCTTCAAAAAGTTTTAAAAGAACAGTATGACTAGGAAAGTGGATTTCTTCCCAGAAGGAGAGTAACCAGGATTGATACATAGACCAAAAAATTAGTAAATTCCTGTCAATGCAAATTCAGTATCAATAAATTTTAGTTTATTGATACTGAATTTGCATTGACAGGAATTTACTAATTTTTGTGGTCTTCTGTAATTACTGAAGCTAACAACTTATGCAAATATAAGGGGACAGTTGATCCCTTACTAAAATTCTGTGAGTTTGGTTCGTTGGTCCCCTCCCCATGCGAATCTGTCATGATCATGGGACTGGCAAGGCCTCTGGCCAATCAGAGAACTCCAGACCAGAGCCAATGGGAAGTAGCCAGCACCCGCAAATCAGTCTGATTCATCACACTGGGGGAAGGGACCTGAGCAGCTAGCAGTGGCAGAGCAGCTTGAGGGGCTGAAGGGATCTGCCGGAAGATGCAGCGACACATTTGAGGAGCTAGGGCAGGAACCATCGTTGTGTTTACATATTTGGACAGTGCCTAGTGCAGAGGGGCCTCAATCCCACATTGGGATCCTGATGCACATCTGCAATAGATAATAACCACTACTGCCAGCTACTGCCAGCAGAAGCACCTATCAATTTACTTGGAGTGTGGTAGGTACACTGATACATTTTTAGACTTTCAGTAATAGGTAACTTTTTCCTCTGGATATCTGGAAAAGTCCAGTAATGAAGAACAGAAGTTTATGAGCCATACAGTACACAGAATGCTAATATTAGTTGCCTTCATTCTCATGTTAATTTTATATGCTGCTATAGCAGACATTCAATAAAACACCTCACTAGGCCATCTTCCATTATGAAGATAAAACTCAGAATAAAGAGTGTGCTTTGTATCATGATCATAGTAGTCAATAAAATGAGAATAGATATGGTACAACATAAAAATTAATCTGTCATTGCCAAAATCGTATATACTTGAATTAAAATAGAGCAAAAGCACTGTACAGCTGAGTAATTTTCTTTATTTATGATCCACAGGGACAGTACTCCAAACTGTCACAGATTGCACAGCCATGTATAAATATTCTCTAACTGTATCAAGCTATGTAACACCACACAGAGAAGGGTCAAAGAGTGCTGGAAGGAGGCCAGATGGATGCAAGGAAAGTTAATAAATGCCTATTGAAGAGGAGGGTTAAGGTGTCACCTTCTGTTGGAAGCCTATTGGGAATCAGAGGAAAAGTGTTTGGGTTGTGGGTATCATCTGATGAGCCTTTTTTTTTTTTTTTTTTTTTTTTTAAATCCATCCTCATTGCTATTGACAACCTTATATTTTGCCTGTCACTCAAGAAGCTCAAAACCACAGATGAGTGGAAGAGGATAAAGGAGGAGCTTGTTTCTGTAAGGTGCCTAGAACATTTGTAGGCATAATTAAAATAAATGTTGAGAGGCCTGGGGGTTACTGGAAGTTTAAAAGAAGAAGGAAGGTTTGGATACATTCTGATGCTTATCCAAGCAAAACCACTGGACTCCCTTAGTTCCTTATCTCACCACATACCAAACTTTAAACTGGTTGGATAGTACAAAAAAGCAATTGAATTATTTTTGCAAATATACTAGTGGATTTTAATGTGCTGTTATTTTTATTTGTTGTTTATTAGTATTTATGTGGCTGACAGGTATTTATGGGAATATTTGTGAATCTTGGAAAGTTTTTTGTGAATTTTAGCACTAATGATTATTAATCCAATAATTCATATTAAAAGTTCATTGTTTCATATTTACAATTCAGTACTTATCCTTTTATTTTAAAAGTTCAAGTCATTCAGTCAGGGAGCTGAAACTGTGACTTTGGTGACACTTTACATACTATGAAACGTGAATGATGAAGAGAACAATTTGAGCACGTTAGGCTGAAATGTATTTGTATAAACTATTGGGAAAATACTTACAAATATCAAATACATTTGTTGAAATCAGGATTGGTTCATGAATGATGAAACAAGAAGTAACCTCACAAAGAATATCCACAGAGAATAATTTCTTAGAATTATAGAACCATAGGATTAGAAGGGACCACAAGGGTCATCTAGTTTAACCCCCAATTTGATCAGTTTTACTTAAACACAACACTTCCAAGATCTTCTTTTGATGATCCTTGTTTTTCTAAATCAAACAAGAGTCAGATGAAAAATCATGGATTTCAGATCTACTAGCAGGAACAGGTTTGTTGGGGAACCTCAAGCAGTCGGTGGCGTTGCAGAATTTCATTTATTCTTGCTAGCTGTGAAGCTGAGCTCTATGACGGATCACTCTTTGGGAATGATGTACAGAAAGAAGATTTCTTCCTTGAAAAACTTATAGACATAGAAAGTTATAATTTCCTAATGATTTTTAAATTACCAGTAATGAAAATTGCTTGATTATCACCCAAAAAGATTTGTTTCTTACTCTTGCTTAGTCTAAAGGATTTCTGAATAAAAATGATCAATATACATTTATTTTGTAGTGGGGAGTTATTCTGACAGTATATCTTTTATTATGGCTAAGGCACATCACTACTCTGTTCAGTCCCCATGCCTAGTACATTGATTCATGAATGTCAAACATTCTAAGGCTCATAAAGGCAGAGTTTCCACAAAAGATAAGACAGTGATTAACTGATATCTCCTGGCCAAGAAAACAACAAACCCCCTGCAAAGAAGTGTTCTCAACTTGTTCAGTAGCCCTTTATCTGAAAGATCTTATCATAATATAATTCTTTTCCCCAGTGACTTTAGTGCTGTGGTACTTGCATGCCACAAGAAAAGTGGCACAATGCAGTCAGTCTGGTTCTTTTTTCACATCTTCTCAATGATAATGCCAAGCAGGTGCTTCAGCTATGTTTTTTTTTGTTTGTTTTTGTTTGTTTTTTTTAGAATCCGAACTTAACATCTTGTTCCTCCATAAAAATATCTATCCATCAACTGACCTGATCGAGTATCTTAAAGCATCTTGTCACCACCACTAGTGCACCTAACAGTCAGAAGCTTCCATATGTGTAAGACTTTTTTACAGTTTATAATCACATTCTGAGCTACCTTAGAGATTCAATATTGGCAAGCTGAAAGACAATGTCAGTAACATAATCTTGACCCAATTATCTTCTGTCTTTTCATTGGATATTGACACAAAACATATGATTACAATTTTGTGCAGAATAATATAAAAACCAACAAAACCAATGTCATGCTGGCAACAGTAGATACATGCCACAGATGCAAACCATTCATAAATGATTACATATTCAACTCAAGGGATGCCTACTGAGCTGCAAGCACTGATGTCAAAGCAAATGCTGTAACTCTCTGAAGAGATAAATACAAAGAGGATTACTTGTGGGGCGGGGGGAGGGGGCAAGGAAGCAATGATTACAAAAATGTTAGTATAAAGGTACTGTATAAACTGGCCAGCGTTTTAAAGATGAATTGAAAAGTATTTTTAAAATATTCAATTAACAAACCGTTCAAGATCTCTAAGCAGTAACATAATTATGTGTAAACATTCAAAATAAATACAAAACAAAAGGGTTTATCTACTCATTGAGACAGGGATGACCTTCAGCAGAAGCACTGTAAGTGATATTTTGGGTATGGCTACACTGCAATTAGAAACCTGCGGCTGGCCCATGCCAGCTGATTCAGGCTCACGGGGCACGGGGTATGGAGCTGTTTAATTGTGGTACAGACGTTCGGACTCAGGCTGCAGCCCAAGGTCTGGGACCCTCCCTCATTGCAGAGTCCTAGAGTCCAGGCTTCAGTCCAAGCTGAAACATCCACTCCACAATTAAACAGCTCCATGAGTCCAAGACAGCAGGCATGGGCCAGCCATAGGTTTTTAGTTGCAGTGTAGATGTACCTTTTAAGAGGCTATGCATATAAAGGCCCTGTGATCCGAAGTGGGTATTCACCCACAAAAGCTTATGCTCCAATACGTCTGTTAGTCTATAAGGTGCCACAGGACTCTTTGATGCTTTTTGTTGTGACTTGGAAATTCATGGGCCACTTTGATCTTCCTGTCTAGGTTTAGGATTGAAGGGGGAGAAAACTTGTCACCTGCTCACCCCCTAGGCAGGACCAGACAGGCAAGAAACACTGATCCTGACCTCCCAGCTTATGGCCTAGCTATCACAGCCCACTATTCATGAAACAACTGTGTACCCCCAGACAGGAGTGATACAAAACTGCATTATAACTGACACCTTTTCTCTGCAGCTTTTGAATGTAATTAATTTAAATTAAAATATTATATAGTTCAAAGCCTGCAGCCCCTGGCATGACCATGAAAGAGCCAAAACACAATGGAAAGACTGCAATTTTGTGATTAGATTTGGGAAATGGAGAAGCCACATAGAGTGGCTTGTGCTGCACAACCAAGCCCCATAGCCAAACATGGTTGTGGGTTAGCTGATCAAATGTCCAGGCAGTGGCAAGAGACCTGTGCTGATCTTTGGACTAAACCCTGCTTAAGGGTTATCAGCAGGCAAGAACCATTGCTACATCCCATGCTGCATGACTCCCCCAACACCTCTATAGTTCTTCTATGCAATGACTTTTTACTAGGCCTTTGCATAGGAAATTGGAATTGCACCTATTTTTAGGAAATGGTTCATTGAATGACTGTGCTCAAAAGAAACAATTAACACTGTTAAAAATAAAATTGCATTTGCATTTCTGATGTCTAGTGGTAGGTAATATTTTAGATAAAGGATTTCATCTTTCTCCTATGGAGTTAATTGAAGTTTTGCAATAGAGTTCAAAGTGAACATGATCAGTGCCAGAGACATGTAGCAAATGCATTCAAAAGTGTCATCAAGACAGCAAAAGAAAGGGCAAGAACATGCTGATGTTGTAGGACAGCCTGAATTATTTGCTTCTGTGGTTTTGGAGACGTAAATAGAAGCAGCTACAGCAGAGATCTTCTATAATTAGGTTTCATGCTGATTCTGGAAGTTGCTTGTTATAGATCTTTTAATAGTAGATAAAACCACAGTTTGAAATTGTTGGCTTGGATTTTCTGGTGCTTTAATGTAAAAATTAGTATTTTCAAGTTCTGTGGTTTCTGTAATGTCATCATTTCTGTGCCAGACAAGTAGAACTCCTTCTCTAACTGCAGGGTTTGTAACGTTTTATTGATATTTTTGTACATTTTTCAACCAGAATATTCTCTTGGCATCATATTTTGGAGTTCATAATGGTTTACATTAGAAATTGAATGAATTTCAAATCCAAACTCTGGCCCAAATTACAACCAATCCACCAGAGATGCGTTGGCTGGGGAGAAGTCACAAAAAGCCCTTCCTCTGTCCCCCTTTAGCAGGGGTGGCCAAACTTACTGACCCTCTGAGCCGCATATGACTAACTTCAGAAGTTCAAGAACCAGGGCTTGGGGCATCAGGGCTCCGGGCATCAGCCCTGTGGGGTGCACCTGCCACAGCTCGGGCTTCAGCCAAATGTGAGGTGTGTGAGGGGGGCACTTGGGGACACATGCCCCCCAGATTTTTGCCAGGGTTTGCTGCCCCTGCTTGGTCACATATTGCCACCACACCCCTCCCTGCGTGACAGTTGTTGGAGCCGGCAAGCTGGGAGCTGCAGCTGTGGGGAGAGGCAGCAGCAAAGATCTGGGAGCAGCAGGGAGAGACACTGCTTTTGCTACTGCCTCTCCCCAAGGAGCTAAAGCAGTGGACCCTCTCTGCAGCTCCCAGCTCTTTGCCACTGCCTCTCCATGCAAAGCTAACACCTGGGAGCTGCAAGAAGGGGACACTGAGGGTAAGACCGGGGGAGTGTCTTGGGGATGTGACTCAAGCTGTTGGGGGGAGGGACTTTTAAATTGTGCCCCCCGCCACTTTCAGCAGGCACCGGTCATCTCCTCCTCTCTCCCCCAATCTGGTAGGCAAATAATGGGGGGGGGGATTTGGCCTCACGAGCCAAAGTTTGGCCACCCCCTGCCCTATAGTGTACCTTCACAGATGGCAGTGATTGCAGAGCTACAAGAGGAAGCGTGGGGAACATGATGATTCCTTGGAGGATAGATTGTTGTGGGACATAGAAGAAACAATTCAATGTCATGGAGCAGCTGCAGATGGTGCAGATATTGATATTTTACAGATGGATCAGAGCTGAGCCTGCACAGCTGCTTCTCCGCACAGACCCAGGAGATCCAATACCTCCCATGTACTGCAGACAGGAGCCTCTCTGCTGTGTGTAACTAGCATCGTCAGCTGGGCAGTTGCACACAACAATGGAGAGTTGCTAGGTGGTGCTCGCCAAGCCAGGCAACCAGGAAAAGGAATTTCAAAAATTCACCAGACTTTAAAGAGGAAGGGTGGTTTCCCATCCATCTGGTCCCTGGGCAGTAGAGTTCACAACAGTGACCAGAGCAGTTAGGGTCCCATTCTGGGACACCTCTTGGAGGCCAGGAACAATCTATATAAGTACCACAGTGTCGACACTGGCTGTGCACTGATTCTAACTACATTGATCTTGACGCTATGCCTCTTGGGGTAGTGGTGTTATTAATTCAGTGTTGTGGGGCAGTTACGTCGGCAGGAGTGAAATTGAAGTTTAGACTCATCCACAGCTAAGTTGACATAAGCTGCCTTGCTTCAGCTTAACCATGTACTATAGACAAGGCCCCAGATAGATTAACAGGAGTTCCAGTTCGCAAACACAAGTGTGAGGATATGTATATGTGTATGGGCAGAGAAAGCCAGAGGAGGACTTGTGAGCATGACCCTGAGAAGAAATAGAAAGAAGCAACAGAACTTCTTGCACATAGAGGTTGCTAGAGCTCCAGACTTTGGGATTTCTGAGCAAGGGAACTGCCTGCTGTTTCTGTTGTGTTCATGGAAGCAGGATCTTGTGCACATTTCTTGTGATTAAACAAGATTACACATGGGCGGCGGGTCTAATAGGCCGGGGGAGGCTAAGCCTCCCCAAAGCCAAGCCCTGGCCCCACCCATGCTGCTCCCTCTCCTCCACGCCAGCGGAAGCTAACCCCCCTCCGGAGGCCAACAGGTGTCTGGGGCTGACGGGCGGCCCAGTGTTGGGGCTGGTGCTGAGGCCGGCCAGCAGCATGTGGCTGTTCAGCTGGGGCTCCTCTGGCTGCGGGAAGGGGGTGGACTCAGAGTTCCATAGATTCTAGGACTGGAAGGGACCTCGAGAGGTCATCGAGTCCAGTCCCCTGCCCTCATGGCAGGACCAAATACTGTCTAGACCATCCCTGATAGACATTTATCTAACCTACTCTTAAATATCTCCAGAGATGGATATTCTACAACCTCTGTAGGCAATTTATTCCAGTGTTTAACCACCCTGACAGTTAGGAACTTTTTCCTAATGTCCAACCTAAACCTCCCTTGCTGCAGTTTAAGCCCATTGCTTCTTGTTCTATCCTTAGAGGCTAAGGTGAACAAGTTTTCTCCCTCCTCCTTATGACACCCTTTTAGACACCTGAAAACTGCTATAGTGTCCCCTCTCAGTCTTCTCTTTTCCAAATTAAACAAACCCAATTCTTTCAGCCTTCCTTCATAGGTCATGTTCTCAAGACCTTTAATCATTCTTGTTGCTCTTCTCTAGACCCTCTTGAATTTCTCCACATCTTTCTTGAAATGTGGTGCCCAGAATTGGACACAATACTCCAGTTGAGGCCTAACCAGCACAGAGTAGAGCAGAAGAATGACTTCTCGTGTCTTACTCACAACACACCTGTTAATGCATCCCAGAATCATGTTTGCTTTTTTTGCAACAGCATCACACTGTTGACTCATATTTAGCTTGTGGTCCACTATAACCCCTAGATCCCTTTCCGCCATACTCCTTCCTAGACAGTCTCTTCCCATTGTGTATGTGTGAAACTGATTGTTCCTTCCTAAGTGGAGCACTTTGCATTTGTTTTTGTTAAGCTTCATCCTGTTTACCTCACACCATTTCTCCAATTTGTCCAAATCATTTTGAATGATGACCCTATTCTCCAAAGCAGTTGCAATCCCTCCCAGTTTGATATCATCTGCAAACTTAATAAGCGTACTTTCTATGCCAATATCTAAGTCGTTGATGAAGATATTGAACAGAGATGGTCCCAAAATAGACCTCTGCGGAACCCCACTTGTTATACCTTTCCAGCAGGATTGGGAACCATTAATAACTACTCTCTGAGTATGGTTATCCAGCCAGTTATGCACCCAACTTATAGTAGCCCCATCTAAGTTGTATTTGCCTATTGATAAGAATATCATCCAATACCGTCTCAAATGCCTTACTAAAGTCTAGGTATACCACATCCACCGCTTCTCCCTTATCCACAAGACTCATTATCCCGTCAAAGAAAGCTATCAGATTGGTTTGACATGATTTGTTCTTTACAAATCCATGCTGGCTATTCCCTAGCACCTTACCCCCTTCTAAGTGTTTGCAGATGATTTCCTTAATTACTTGCTCCATTATCTTCCCTGGCACAGAAGTTAAACTAACTGGTCTGTAGTTTCCTGGGTTGTTTTTATTTCCCTTTTTATAGGTGGGCACTATATTTGCCCTTTTCCAGTCTTCTGGAATCTCTCCTGTCTCCCATGATTTTCCAAAGATAATAGCCAGAGGCTCAGATACCTCCTCTATTAGCTTCTTGAGTATTTTAGGATGCATTTCATCAGGCCCTGGTGACTTGCAGGCATCTAACTTTTCTAAGTGATTTTTAACTTGTTCTTTTTTTATTTTATCTTCTAAACCTACCCTCTTCCCATTAGCATTCACTATGTTAGGCATTCCTTCAGACTTCTCGGTGAAGACCGAAACAAAGAAGTCATTAAGCATCTCTGCCATTTCCAAGTTTTCTGTTACTGTTTCTCCCTCCTCACTGAGCAGTGGGCCTACCCTGTCTAGTGGGTGGGAGTGGGTGGGGTGGGCTTGGGCAGAAGGGGTTGGGCCACATGACTAGCCTCCCGAAAGGGGGGCTCACAAGCCGCCCATGAGATTACACCAAATATTTACCTGACTCATTTCACCAATTTTAACAGAAACAACCTTGCAAGGTCCCAAACATTGGCTAACTACTGAGGTCAAAAGGATAACAGTAGGCTAGTTAGCACGGGACTAGCCATCTATTTATCCTTCTATTTATTTAGACACCTATGCAGGTAGCACCTCGACAGAACCAGCCCAAGGGGCCATAAAAATGGAAGCCAGCAGGAGTAAATGCAAAAGCTGCTTTAGAACATACTGCAGTACTAAGGTTTGTGAAGAGAAAAGAAGAGGCCCAGGTTTGTGAAGGGAAAAGAAGAGGCCCACCTGGATGGGGGAATTGGTAGCTCCAGTCCCAGTATGTTCAAGGGATGTCCCCTTCCTCACTAGGTATACTAGGATCCATGTGCTAACCATCTTCCTCAAACCTTCCCTTAGCTATGTGGACTTTCTAGAATTTCTAGTGCACTGGCAGCACTGGGGGCCAGAGAAATTTCAGCCAGCAGGAGCAGACAAGGCGGCAGCCTCAGTTAGGACTGTCAGACACTGATGATACCATCAGGTAGTTTTCTACACTTTTCTCTCTGAACATGTTTTCTCCTCTGCTGATTGACTGCTGGCTCCAGCTCCCTCCTGCCCTTTCCCTTAAAGCTGTTCAAATAATGGAATGAATCTGATGAAGAAAGTGTTCCTGTTTTTCCATAAAATTTTGAAATTTTTCAACCAGCTCTAGTCTCTGTGCTTCAGTCTCATTCTACCTGCCCTCCATGTTCCTCTCCTTCCTTCCCCCAGCATCTCTCCCCATTCTTTCTTCCTTTTCCCTGTTATGCATTTAATATAAACAAAAATAAAGTAGAGGAAATAAAAAACCCACCCAACATTTATTTAAATAATTTTTAAAAGGAAAAAAAATATGACACTAACATGAAACTGGCAAACCATTGCTCTGTTCACCCCGCTATGTCTAGTCCCTTTCCCCCACCCGCTGTCTGTCTTCTTTATTTAGACTGTAAGCCCTTTGGAGCAGGGGATGCCTTCTAACCTGTACAGTACCTAGCACAATGGACCCTTTGAGTGCTGAACGTGGGGGCCCGCAAGGAGTCTAAAAATTAATACTGGCCACTCCAGGCTTGTATTAAACTCCCAAGGTGACAGCTTCTCTCTGACTTTGGATTGGTAGATGCTGCCATCACCCAAGTGCAGAACCCCTTTGAGAGACCAGGAAGGCGCACTTGGGAATTCCTTCGTGTGGGGTATCCTCAAGCCCTTTCATACCTCCCACCCCACCCCCTGGGCAAGTGCTGAAAAAGAAAAGGAAATCCGCTGTTGCCACCAGCTAATTAAACAACATGTGCACAAACTCTTAAGACACAAAAATCCAATTCTGTTCTTAAAAAAGGTAAATTTTATTAATAAAAAAAAAGAAAGAAAATACATCTGGGAACTCAGGCTATTGCCAGATTTTAAAAGAGCAACTACAAGGATTAAGCACCAAGAATGGCTTTCTTGAGGTCCAGCTTAAAGGTTACAAGCAAAACAAAAGCACCTGGGGTTAGCACAGAGGAATCCACAAGCCATAACGAAATAAAGGGGATAAACCTAATTGTGTCTTTCTAGACATTTCCTGGTCTACTTACATATATGGGGTTTTAAATGAGTAGTTTCTAGGTATGATACTGATGAGTTTTCCATACCTGGCCCAAGCTTCTTACAGCATAGCTGTTGCCCTGTCTGCCTCTCCCCGGGAGAACAACCACAAACAGACAAAAGGGGAGTCTTTCTTCAATTTTAAAAAATCTTAGCCTTCCCATTGGCTCTTTTGGTCAGGTTCCCACTCACTTCCTTTTACCTATGCATAACAGTGAGACTTTTTAACCACTTACAGGCAGAGCAATTAGAGAACAGCTACTAAGAGGGATTTTGTAGCTTCTGGCTGGCTGGGTGTCCATAAAAGGGAGCTACTCTCCCTCCCTTCATTTATCACACATGTTCTTTCAGATTCCTCAGAGATGATGTCTACTCTCTCATTTTTTGTTGAGACTGGTTCTGTTGAAACAAATCTGGTTTGACTCATTGCCTGCCTGATTCACATGATTTTAAAATGTTGCTTGATTTTCTAAACTCTAAGGGGAAATCCTGAGATCCTTACCCAGGACCAGATTGCTTCCATAATTCACAAGGGTGTTCTGGTTTGGAAACAGTACAAGATGGCTTTTCTTCACTCCCTCTTTGCACCTTATGCAAGAGCCAGGGACAATCACATGCACCTCTGGAGGCACAAATCTCTCCAGAAGGCAGAATGTGGGCCTGACTAAGGCCCTATCTGCCTTCATAGTGTGAGGAGAAGGTTGCACATACTTGAAGCTTAAAGTGTGGTTGTGGTTAAAGAAGTCATTGTAAAAACAGCAACTTCTTTCATAATGGATCTGCTCAGTATGTAATCAGACTCCTGAGTATTTTACTGACTAAAATGTTTGGGTTTTTCCCCCCCCCCACACTATTTACTTCTGTTAGTGCTGCAAAGACATCTCTGCAAAAGAAAGTGAGCCAGACCATAGTCCTTATTCAAATATTTCTTAAGGCATAGTCAAATTATGACTTCTGTAACTGTTGCACTTGTACATCCTCATGGAAGATAAAGAATCTCTAAGAATGATGCTGCTGATGATGCACAATCCACAAAGAACACAGCTTGAATTTCAGAATCTAAGTTGAATTTTCAAGGTTAGTATTTCAAACTCCTCCACACCACTATTTTTACTTGTACATGGAACAAATGTGATCTTAGAAATAAATGGGTCAATAAATAAATATGGAAATCCAGGATGCAACTTTTACAGAGTCATATCTAAGAGAAAAAACACACTTTAAATAGTTGTAGCTCTATATGAGTTACAGAAAAGTTGAGCATGTGATTGGGAACATTCACAAATATTCCAGAAAGGCAGATCTATTAGTGCCAAGATGCTGTACAAGAATGTGTCAGAGATAAAACTTCAATTTCTTGGGAATTTAATTTTGTAAGATCCACCAGTAGTGAATCTTATCTTCGGATCTCTAGACTATGACTGCCTCAAAAGACATGCTACACTGTAGTCTTGGGTATAATTAAAAAAGGAGTTGCATTTGTCATTGAAAATTCATACCTATAGTTCCAAAATGTCTAAGGGTGTTTTACTTTTGAAAAAGATTCTTTTGATCCTTTAAGTGTAGGTGCAGGACTCATCAAGCACGACAATTAAAGTTAATACCTAACTTCATGAAGAGAATGATGCAGAAAGTTTTGTGACTGTTTTAACCTTTTTCAACAGAAACAGCTGTTGTTCCATATTAATCATGCTTTATGGTTAAGGAGAATGACTCAATTTAAAATAAAATACTAGTGGAAAAAAACATCCCCAAAAATTAGAAGGTTTAGTGAAAAAAATCCAGTGTTTAATATTTTCATCTCTTTTGGATGTTTCTTTCCCTTCCTGCACTAAGGGGAACATTTCCCTCTCCCCCCCCCCCCCAAAAAAAATCTCTGATCTGTGAAGAGCCACCACATAGATTCTCTAGAGGAGTTGGGACAATATAGGTACATAAAAAGCAGGTGTCCTGGCCTGCCTGCCAAATCCTATTGGTTGATGGTCTGCAGGGAAATCAAGTTATTGATCTGCAAACCCCAGATAATATATGCTTAGTGACTGTCCTTCTATGCCCCACAGACCCCCTACGCTAACAGCATAGCTTTGCCTTTGTATTTCCTTTGGCTGCCCAGCACTACTGTGGTGCATGATGGGTTTCTCCCTTAGACCTAGATACTGTAAATTCTGACGGACTTGAACAAAATGAGTAATCTTCTCAACTCTTCTATTTTCAACTGAAGTTGAGGTCATTCTTGCCCTCACAAGAGGCACTCTGTTGTTCACAGGATCTGGTCCTTAATGTGGAAGAGGAATCAGTGCAGCTTACAAAGGATATTGATTTTTAAGGGGAAAATACAGCACATATAGCATATTTATCCCAACTCTCCCCCTCCCTGGCATTTCCTATTCTCCTTTTTTCTCTGAATGAATGCACTGAGTGTTGTCAATGGCAAAGTACTGAGATCTTCTGTCTCCCAGCCCTGTGCTTTAATCAGATGTAGGATTTCTCAAGTCATTTTATAATGTGATTTATAAACATATTTCTTTATAGCCCTGAAAATGCCTAGCCTCCAGAACTATTTAACAAGGGCAAAGTGTATGTTGATAGAGTAAACATATATAGTCCCTTGTTTAAAGTTTACAAAATACATACATTAAAACTAGCCCTGGCAGGCACCCCCAGGCTCTGATGTATTTGAATTGTTCCAATGTGGTTCCTTTCACAAGAAACATTTATTTCCCCAGTGACCAGAGAACATGTTATGGTGGGGGAAAGAGTGAAGTATTTTACTTGGTAAGTTTCAAATAGCCTTAGTCAGTATATATGTTGTTCTGAATATTTTAGAGGAAAAGAACTACTGTTAAGATGTGTCATGACCACAACTGCTATAATTTAAAATAAATTCCAGTGTGAAGGAGCCCCTGCCATTTTAAAACTATTTACAGTATGCAAGATGTCTGTAAGTAGACATTTTCTGTGTTCTTTGTCACTTTGCTAGAACAGTTAAGACCTCATTTTAAGCAAGTTAGGTGTGTAGTTGCATGAGCAAAATGTGCATGCGACTACACAACTAATATACACACATGGTATGATACATACCAATTGGGTAGTTGTGTACACTAATGTACATAATTATGCATTTCCAGATTTACACACCTTATACATGCAGTCTTTCAGAATGTAAGCTTTTTTGGGGGCTGGGGATTTTGTGGGTATTACCAGGATGATGATGATGATGATGTTCTTGTTGCATTTAGTACTCGGATTAGAAACATATTTGCACTCCTAACTTGCTTATAAATCAAGGCCTTAAATTTTCCTTAGAAGAAATAGTATGCCAAAATGAACAAGAAGTGAGGTGGAACATGTCTCTAAATAGAAGTGTGTGTGTGTGTGTGTGAGAGAGAGAGAGAGAGAGAGCGCGATTGACCCACCCTATATTTACATAGGTAGCTCAGTACATTCTTACAAATTAGAGTCTGAAACTCTACCCAGGGTTGTTGAGACTTCTGAACCTTGCAGTGAATCTTCGCTGAGTTTCATGCTGACTTTCAGGGAGGGATTTCTGATTTCATGAGGAAATCAAACAAAACTTAACAGGTGCAGCTGAAATTTGCTTTGAGTTTTGGCAAGATTCAGACACAGGGGATCTCACACAATCCAAAACCTAAGAGAGGTTAACTGAACCATCTGTGAACTTAAACCACTGTATTCTATACACTTCTTATTTAAAGTTCTGGCTCAGTAGCATAACTATCATGCAAGGGATATGTATTTTGTACTTGAGTTCACCAAAGCCACAGAGACACGGAACATTGGAAGTACCACTTCACTCCTCTCCTTCCTCTTCCTGACTGAAGGAATGGTGTGGGTGTGCTTGTGAGAGCTGTCTTTCTCCTTCCTCATCAGAAGGAAGTTTGCCCAATTACTTGTTGATTCAAAATTGCCCAATAAACTGCTGATACCAAAGTAGGTTTTTCAAGATTTTTGGAGAAATCCCCAATAGCATCTGCATGTTTGGTAGTTTCTTTAAGACATTTAAGAGGACTGGACATGTTCTCACTTGATCTTTTCTTGGGTTCCCCCACTAAGGCAATCATTCTGAAGTCATTAGTCATTGAACTTTGCCTCTATGAGTGCTGAGGAAATCTGGGCAAAATTGAATGAATCATAGGAATTTTGTGAATGGGCATTTAAAAAATGCCTATTCTTTTTTCACCCCCACAAGTTTCATGTTTAAACAAAACTCATCCGAAACTTCCAAGCATGCAATAATTTTCATCTGATAAATTTCTGAACGTGTCCTGAGCTTGCTGAAGATTTGGCCCAATTTCCTTGAAAAATACTTCAGGCCTATTAATCAGAATCTCTCCACACTTGCTAGCTAACAGTCTACCATCTAATAAGAGTTGTTCTGATGATCTAAAGCTTCTTTCTTACATTCCTTTGGTTGAATGCTTTGTGTTATTACTCAATATCTTGTAGGATCATTGTGCAAGTAGAGTTTTGGAATTTGCCAGCATATCTTAGTGCAAATAGTTAGAATTAAGATCATCTGAATTTATCTCTTGATTAACATAATATGTTATTTTTCTAGTGTGCTTCTAGCCTCTTATGGTCAGTGTTGAGTGCAACTCCATTGAATTATATGGCCCTCTATGACTAGTACTCCAAGCAAAACAGAAGACTGCAAATCTTTAGATAAACAGAGGACTAGCACATAGGACATGTTGGGAGCAGTAAAAGCACCACAAGTATGTCTCATATATGCTATGCTCATCATAGATCATCAGTTATTACATTTATACAACTGGGATTACAGAGTAAAGTTAAACAGTTTGAATAAAGATAAGGTTTGTTTGCTAGTTTACTTTTAATGTCTTACAACATTGTTTTTTTGTTCATGTTGGTGTCAAAAACAAACATTCTACAAATAAAAAACAGATTGGGCATTAACAATTAGGCTGTGGGAAAACAGGCACTACTTTTTTTTCCCTCAACTGAGAAAGGCCCTATGCTGAAAGGCTGTCCAGTGCCTTCAGTGCAGAGAAATCCCACAGATATCAGTTAGAATCCCCCATTCCACATCCACACTGTGGGGATTACGTATTCTTTCTGCTGTAAGACCTTCCATTAGTCCATGGAGAAATACAAAACTGAAATATTAGAAATTAGGGCCGTGATCAGCAAGCATGTTAAATCATATCACTCATGATCCTTGCATAGCACTCCCACTGTTATCAGTGTAAGCACCATGCGTAGCCTGAGGGCAATATTATTATGAATAAGTGCCAACAATACTCTATATGGCCAGAAATTGCAACCCTGCATATACTCTGTTTTTATGTGTGTTAAAATAGCCTTGCTTTTTTTCATACTAGAAGTACACAAGCTATTCAGCTGAAAAAAAATATTTTTCCTGAAAGATAATTATTGGAAGAGAAACATACCTGGCAAGCTCTTAGCTACATGATTTTCAGAATGTTCCTAATCCACATAAAGATTAACCTAACCATTTCTTTGTCATGCCTTGTTATATTCAAGTGGAACTGAAACATGTTAAAATTGCCGGCAGGGTGGCACAGCATGCTAAGGGCTGACAGAAGTAGAATTTGCTACATCCAACAGAATGTTGTTCAGCTGACTTATTCCCATCACATCATGAAGCAAGCACTGTGCAGGTGGAAGTAGAGTAAATTTACATATCTAGATATACAGCACCATGCAACTGGTCTGTTTCTTAGAGTTTTGGCCTTAGGGAGAGGGAAAGAAAAATAAAAAGATTTCAAGTCAGCTTCCACTACCAAAACAGAATAATGTGTTGTTGTACCAGTGATATGAGACTGCTAACTGCTGCAGCTTGATTTGGGATCTCTGGTTTCACTGTTCCCTTCTCTGCCAACACAAACACACAACTTTTAGGATTCATGAAATGCTGTGTGAGAAGCCTGGGAGCCAAAAATGGCTTAAACATTTAGAGTAGCAGCCGTCTTAGTCTGTATCTGCAAAACACCTGTTCTTTAAACATTTAGCACTCCTTGAAAACTGTGTTGTATGATGTCCATGTTTGAAGCTAGCAAGCATTTCTGGATGCATGGGGAATTTCATACTAACAAAGGGAAATGGTTTCTTCAATGTATAGGGAATTTCCAGCTGACAATCACTGAAAAGGGTTTTACTATGGGAATTATATTTGAAATTACGTAAACTCCCAAGGAAAAATTGAAATTCAATAGTGCAATAAGTCTTTTAGAAAAATCACAGCAGTGTCCTGTAACTTTTAGGAGGGTTATGTTTGTTCTGTATACATAGTAAGAAATTTCATTTCAGTCCTTTTCACAGGTTCTTGAAATTAAAAGAACTTTCATCTGCATTATTTATCAAGCAGTTAGAAATCTTGCATCATAGAAATTTGTTAACCATGATATTAATGCACAATGTGTCTTCTTTAGATAAGTTATTTCATTAAAATGGTACTTATTTATGTGGATTTTACTATCAAATATTTATATTTGGCAACTGTCAGTCCACTGGATCATGGTGTATATGTAAGAGGTCTAATCAGGTGCCTGTTGAATCTGCTTATGGCTGAGAAGCCAAATTCGAGAGTGACGCAGCCTATTACAAGTTTCTGAACATTCCAACGTGCGAGTCTGTTTATTTCATTTTGGCCAGGATAAATTGAGTTTGGGCATGGCTTTTTTGGCTCACCTTTTCCAGGATGCCTTGATAGCTGCTTGGATTCCTTGGCAGGTACCTCAGGTTCCTTATGCCACTTACCGAGTCCTCAACCATCACACCAAGACCTTAAACACATATGCCTAGGCAAGAGTATGGAGGAGTGGAGGCTACGCTAGACCTGCCATCTCCTCTTTAGACCATTGAGACAGAGTCCAAAGGCCAGACTGAGTCCAGATGTTTGGTACCTCAATGGTTATAGCTTCTTCCAGAAAGCAACAGATTAGAACTGCTGCTGACTGCCTAACGCCTCAGCGAGGACGCATTTTTGTCAGGGTGATGTCCCTTAGCCTTGCTCCAATCAAGGAATACCACAATGCAGTGGGGACTAGGGTTTTAAGGATCCCGCCTTGGTCTGAAAGTTGCAACATCATAGTATTTTATAGAAGCTACTTTTCCATGAGTAGCCCCACCACATTATCACAAGGCCCCACCCAGTCAGATGCAGGTTAGGGTCATACCCAGTACCAATAAAATATACATACAATAAATAAAAATAAAATATAAAATATATAACTACAAGTAAATATTCTTATAATGGTTTAATTTCTTTTATAATTAAGATTATATTTTGGAAATTAATTTCTATATGTATCTACTTCCAATAATATGTATTTCAGTAAGAGGGATTGAGAAGACTTTATATTGCATATATTCGATGTATTCTTAACCTTAGGCTTATTGCTTATTCTTTAAAAGAATAAAAACTTATTGCTTTATCTCCAATGAGAAAAAAAAATATGAGAAAAAAACATAAGGCAACATGGCTGAACTATTTGTCTGTTTCTATTCGTGTAGGGGGGCTGAATTATTGTGAATTATTCAAGTAACTGCATTATTTCTCTAATACACATTTTAAAAGTACCTTCCAGATTTATCATACAGGAGTAGTAGAGTGAGCCACATTTTGTGGTTTCAACCAACTTCAGTGCTCCTCAGCTACTCCCCGAACACTCCAGCTGCTGATAAAAGATAAGCAAAGCACCATGCCCTGGCTCTGTGGATATAGGGAAAGTGGTGGATGTGTTATTCATTGACTTTAGCAAAGCTTTTGATACGGTCTCCCTCAGTATTCTTGCCAGCAATTTAAAGAAGCATGGATTGGATGAATGGACAATAAGGTGAATAGAAAGCTGGCTAGATTGTTGGGCTCAACAGGTAGTGATCAATGACTGGATGTCTAGTTGGCAGCCGGTATCAAGCGGAGTGCCCCAGAAGTTGGTCCTGGGGCTGGTTTTGTACAACATCTTTATTAATGATCTGGATGATGGGATGAATTGCACCCTCAGCAAGTTTGCAGATGACACTAAACTGGGGGGTGAGGTAGATTTGCTGGAGGGTAGGAATAGGGTCCAGAGTGACCTAGAGAAATTGGAGGATTGGGCCAAAAGAAATCTGATGTGGTTCAACAAAGACAAGTGCAAAGTTCTGCACTTAGAAAGGAAGAATCCCATGCACTGTTACAGGCTGAAGACCGACTGGCTAAGCAGCAGTTCTGGAGAAAAGGACCTGGGGATTACAGTGGACCAGAAGCTGGATATGAGTCAGCAGTGTGCCCTTGTTGCCAAGAAGGCCAACAGCATATTGGGCTGTATTAGTGGGATCATTGCCAGCAGATCAAGGGAAGTGATTATTCCCCTCTATTCAGCACTGGTGAGACCACACCTGGAGTACTGTGTCCAGTTTTGGTCCCCCTACTACAGAAGGGATATGGACAAATTGGAGACAGTCCAGCAGAGGGCAACAAAAATGATTAGGGGGCTGGGGCACATGATTTACAAGGAGAGACTGAGGGAACTGGGTTTATTTAGTTTGCAGAAGAGAAGAGTGAGGGGGAATTTGATAGCAGCCTTCAACTACTGAAGGGGGCATCCAAAGAGGATGGAGCTAGGCTGTTCTCAGTGGTAGCAGATGACAGAACACGAAGCAATGGTCTCAAGTTGCAGTGGGGGAGGTCTAGGTTGGATATTAGGAAACACTATTTCACTAGGAGGGTGGTGAAGCACTGGAATGGGTTACCTAGGTAGGTGGTGGGATCTCCATCCTTAGAGGTTTTTAAGCCCCAGTTTGACAAAGCCCTGGCTGGGATGATTTAGTTGGTGTTGGTCCTGCTTTGAGCAGGGGATTGGACTAGATGAGCTCGTGAGGTTTCTTCCAACCCTAATATCACTGCTCTACAGCCAAAATGCTTCTGAAATAAATGTAGTCAAACTTTACTAATTCTGGGTCACTGAGAACGAAAATGATGCTTAAAATTGTTAATTGGCTCTAGTTTTCAAGATATGCTATTGGGTCAGGATATACGATCCTTGACTTGGGAATGGTGGAGGATAAGTGAGTTATAAAGGGAAGGGATCTCAATTTAAACCAGAAATGACTAAAATACATCTTTGACTGGATCTATGAATAAATCTATGAGTGGGTTTGGACAGTACTTGCTTTTTAGGCAAAACAATGAATGATGCAATCTGAAGCAGGTATTGCGTCATACATGATATGAATTGCATCATGTTATTCCTAGAAGTCATGGATGATGCAATCATAACGAAGCTTACATCACTCTGCTGAACAAATTGCCCGATATCAGCTCTAGAAATCATACAGTGTCGTGCTCTCTTATTTGTCAGGGTTTGATTTTGCAAAGGGACACATTTCTGTTTCGCCAAAGTGAGCAGAGATGCCTCGTACTTGTGTGAACAGTGCAGATAACTTCTGCTATGTTTGTGGTGAAGTGACTTTTGCATCACAAAAGCGCAGTATAACCACTATGGTTAAGAAAGCCTATCACCTTTATTTTGGCTGCAAAATTGGAGATCAGGAGAAGAGGTGGGCCCCACACATATGCTACAACACTTGTGCAACAAATCTTTGCCAGTGGTTGAACAGGAAAAGGAAATCTATGCCTTTTGCAGTACCAATGATTTGGAGAGAGCCAACAGATCATACCTGCAATTGTTACTTCTTCATGGTGCCTCCAGTTGGGAAAGGTGTGTCAAAGAAGAAAAAGTGGACTGTGCATTATCCAAACATTCCATCAGCTATACGCCCAGTACCCCACGGAGAAGGACTGTCGGTTCCTGATGCACCCGAATAATTCTCACTTGAGTCAGACCAGAAAGAGAAAGAGGATGAAACTTCTGGTCCTGAACCATCAATGTCACAGGACCCACATTTTCTCCCATCCTCCTCCTCTGAACCACACCTCATAACACAAGGTGAACTGAATGACCTTGTCAGGGATTTGGAACTACCCAAGAGTAAGGCAGAGCTGTTGGGCTCCAGACTACAGCAGTGGAATCTCCTGGCAGGTGATGTTAGGGTTTCCGTGTTCCGTGACCGTCAAAAGGATCTTGTCCCATTCTTCTTCATGGAAGGTGATCTTGTAGCCTGCAACAACATCGATGGTGTGATGGCAGCCCTCAACATCGTTCACAATCCAGATGAGTGGAGACTGTTCATTGATTCATCGAAGACGAGTCTTAAAGCTGTTTTACTGCATAATAGCAATGTTTTGCCATCAATTCCAGTTGGTCATGCAGTCCATAGGAAGGAAACCTATGACAACATGAAACAACTTTTGAGGTGCATAAACTATGACCAACATCAGTGGCAACTTTGTGGCGATTTGAAGGTTGTTGCTCTCTTGCTTGGTCTGCAGACTGGCTACACAAAGTACTGCTGTTTTCTCTGTGAATGGGATAGTCGTGCAAGAGATTCCCACTACATCAAGAAAGATTGGCCACTCCGACAGTCATTGGAGCCTGGGAGGAAAAGTGTTCAGCATCCACCCCTTGTTGAATCAAGGAAGATTTTGTTACCACCCTTACACATCAAGCTGGGTCTGATGAAGAACTTTGTCAAGGCCATTGACAAAACACAAGCAGCTTTCAAGTACCTCCATGGAAAATTTCCAAGGTTAAGTGAAGCTAAGATAAAGGAAAGGATCTTTTTTGGTCCTCAGATTCGTGAACTTTTTCCAGATGATGCATTTGACCATGCACTGCATGGCAAGGAAAAGACGTCATGGAAAGCCTTCCAGTTAGTGGCAATCAATTGTCTTGGAAACAACAAGGCAGACAACTACAGGTTGTTGGTAGAAAACCTCCTCAAGGCATACAAAAGCCTTGTTTGCAACATGTCACTATAGATACATTTTTTGCACTCTCATCTAGATTTTTTTCCACCGAACTGCGGAGCAGTGAGCGACGAGCATGGCGAGCGATTTCAGCAGGACATTGCAACAATGGAGAAATGCTAGCAGGTCAAATGGAGCCCATCAATGCTTGCAGACTATTGCTGGACAGTGACAAGAGATGCTCCATTTAATGAATACAAGAGACAAGCCAAGAAGCGCCGAGTAGACACTGAATAGGACTAAATTATATACATAATAGTTTTTTGCCTTTTGTTTCATAATAAATTTTATTTATAGAACCCTTTTGCTGATTTTTAAAGTGTTACATAAACAGGACAGGTGAAATATTATCATGTAAAGCAACCATAAACACATGAAAAGACCTAGGTTTACAATTTATGATTAAAACTCTATCTACACAATATACATAGACATGAAATGTAAAAACTTAAATATCTTAGAAACAGTAGCCAATCAGTTGTTTTCGTTGTCATATTTAAATTCAGCACATCAAAATACATAATAAATAGCACATTTTATCTCTGAAGCAGACGACTTCTCAAAAATTGTAGACCAGTGTATTCTATGATTCTAAGGTCACCAACTCAGAGATCTCTCTGACCAAGGGAAAAAGTGAGTTCCAGAGTTGAGGACCCCACAGTAAGAATGCACTGGCACCAGCCCCCTTTCTTTTAAATTAGGGAGTTTATATTGAGCGTCTCTGCTGACAGCAAATGATGTGGAATCACATTAAGTGGGAGGCAGTTTCTAAGGTAGCCAGGAATCAAACTAAAACACTGAAGGTACTATAAGTGAAGACTAAAGGAAACCAGCTTTATAAAACCCAATAGCAGGAAAGCACTTTTGGATTGTTTTAGATATTTACAGTTCTATTATACAGTGATTTACATTTGAATTCAGCAGCTAGGAGCCCCAGTCATGGATCAAGACCATTGTGGTAGGCACTCTACAAACATAGATCAAAGAAAGTCCCTACCCCAAGGAGTTTACAGTCTAAGGACATGCCTACACTATGAGCGAGCGGTGTGATCCCCCTGCCTGCATACACATACTCACATTAGCACTCATCATGCTAGTACAAGTATAAATAGTGTAGCAGCAGTAGAGGTATGGCTTAACAGTGCCAAGTACAAACCCACCTGAACCCATAGATACGTATTCAACACAGCTAAGGCATGCCATCACTGCCACTGCCTGTGCTTTTGCAACTACGCTGTTATTTATACTTCAGCTATCTCAATGAGAGCTGTACGAAAGCTCTCACCCCTTGCTTGTAATATAGACATAGCCTTAGTAAGAGTTTAGATAATTTTATTTCCCTGTTATACTCCTGAAAATTAGAAGATATGACATAAAAACATATTCTGAAGATCAGCTGCCCAGCAGATGTGTGGTATTTAAACCCTTTCATTTGTTAAGGGAACTTTTAATTGATGCCTGTGATAAGAAAGCATTTGTCTTAACAACTGAAAGATCTCATCTTTGCTTTATTGCTTAGCTTGTACTTCCTTTGTCAATGCAGTACTGTGTACAGCTTCATCATTAAATAGCATTTTGAAATGTTTCATCTATCATTTTTTTAATCTTCACTTTCATTTAAAAATGACTCACATAAATGGGGATTTTTAATATTTGCCCCAATGTGTAAAGGTGTAAAGGCCCCAAACAAGAGCAGGGTGCCATTGTGCAAGGCACTGGACAAACATAGTCCCTTATCCTAAAGAGTTTACAATATATAAAGAAGACAAAAAGAGTGAGACGGAATCAGAGGTTCAGAGAAGTGACATCACCTGCCCAAAGTCACAGAGCAGGCCAGTCAGTTCAACTGGGAATATAGCCCAGTCATGTACTATTCACTGAATTCTCATTGTTTAGGGGTAATCTCTGATTGATTTCTGAAATTGTGCTCATTAGAAATACATTCCCCCAAAGTATTTTCTTTCCTCATTTAGGGCCTGAGCCAAAGCCCATTGAAATCAATGGAGTGTGATGCAGGAGACAGCTAGCTAGCTATTAGTATTATTTTAATAATGAAGAGTCCTTGCATACAATCCAGCTGTTAACCACTTCTCAGGTTTTGGTGGAGGATTTGCCCCCAAATACCCAAATCCATCACAAAACAGAGTACATGCCTAAACCTGTTTACATGTATTATGTTCTTGAGTAAATGTGATGAGTCCCTGTATGAATTTAGTATTTGCTACATTATGCACTATCCATCATAGATTTGAAAGAACCACTGAAGGAAGAATGATGAGAATCAGCCACATGCTGTATGTTCTCTCTTTTTATGCAGCCTGAGAAGAGAGATTTTTGAAAATATTTCTACTCAGTTAAATTTCCTAAAGACTGTGAGCACATATTGTTATGTCTGTTAAGACATTTGAAATCTTATTTAGCTTAGCCTAGACACATGCTAACTAGTTCAGCTAAATCCCAGACCTTCCCAAGCATGTGGGGAATAGAACACCCTGCAGGTAGCCCGAGCATTTTCATTCCCAAACCAGCTGTGAAAAGTTTTGGGTGCCGAGCTATATTTACCCTCACAGCTCTCTGCGGATGTTCAAGAATTCAGATTGTTATACTGTAATATCTGCTTTATTTAGTCTCTTGAGCAGCATTACACAACTAATCCCTATTCTCCTAAATCTCCATCTTGTTCTATAATGTATACATGCATATATTTCTGTTTGTAATATGCACCTCTTGTCTCTTTTAAGAGAAATTATCTCATTTTAGAGAAACCAGACTTATCAAAACCTCGTTGACACAATATTAACATAAAAGTGCCCTGTGACAGTGACACGCAAGAAAGGTTGAGTCAGCACTCTGTTAACAGCAGCTCCAATCAAGCAAGGCAGAATGGAGCTGACTAAGCAGAGCTGTGCCTAATTTGTGGGTGGGGCAGGGCAGAAAGGCTAATTAAACCATTAGCCAGATCCCACAAATAGGCAGAGAAAAGAAGTGGAAAGGGGGGAAGCAGGTAGCAGGGTGGGAGTGTATGAATGCATTGAGTGACTGTGAGATTGATTGCTCTCCCCTGCTTGTTACAGGAGCTGTATATGTTATGAAGGTGGTGGGAATCCATTTGTAAATAATGGTGTTGGACCAACACAAGGGTCTCTGAATAGTTTCAGAGTAGCAGCCGTGTTAGTCTGTATCCGCAAAAAGAACAGGAGTACTTGTGGCACCTTAGAGACTAACAAATTTAGTAGAGCACAAGCTTTCGTGGACTACAGCCCTCTTCTTCGGATGCATACAGAGTAGAATAAATATTGAGGAGATATATATACACATACAGAGAGCATAAACAGGTGGGAGTTGTCTACACTTTGTTATTCCACCCTGTATGCATCCGAAGAAGTGGGCTGTGGTCCATGAAAGCTTATGCTCTACTAAATTTGTTAGTCTCTAAGGTGCCACAAGTACTCCTGTTCTTTTTTCTGAATAGTTTGTGGACCTTCTTCAATTTGTCCACATCTTTCCTGGAATGTAGCGCCCAGAACTGGACACAATACTCCAGTTGAGGACTAATCAGTTCGGAATACAGTGGAAGAATTACTTCTCATGTCTTGCTTGCAACACTCCTGCAAATACATCCCAGAATGATGTTTGCTTTTTTTGCAACAGTGTTACACTGTTGATTCATATTTAGCTTGTGATCCACTATCACCCCCAGATCGCTTTCCTCAGTACTCCGTCCCAGGCAGTCATTTCCCATTTTGTATGTGTGCAACTGATTGTTCCTTCCTAAATGGAGTACTTTGCATTTGTCCTTATTGAATTTCATCCTATTTACTTCAGACCATTTCTCCATTTTGTCCAGATCATTTTGCATTTTAATCCCATCTTCCAAAGAACTTGCAACCCCTCCTAGTTTGGTATCATCTGCAAACTTTATAAGCGTACTCTCTATGCCATTATCTAAATCATTGATGAAAATATTGAATATCAGACCCAGAACTGAACCCTGCATGACCCCTTCATTATGCCCTTCCAGCATTACTGTGAACCACTGATAATTACTTTCTGGGAACGGTTTTCCAACCAGTTTTGCACCTGGGCAGCTATCCCATAGTGCTCCATTAGTAGCTGCCTGAGCCAAAAATATGGGTATTTTTAGAGCCTACCCAACCTTCCTCCTTCACTATGGGACTTCTGATGCAAAAACTATAATTTTCTGCCTCGGGGTCAAAGTGGCCATTTAGCATCCTGAAGTCCTATCTGTCAGTGCAGGTTGCTGTTTCTGGATTTTGATGCTTGACAGCCTGGAAACAGAGCAGGCCAGAAATGGTAATCGTACCCATAGTGTACCTAGGTATTGGCAAATGAAGAGGTTTCATGGCAAATTAATACTATGCAAATAGTCCAGGTACTATTAAATCCTTCATCATTCAAACAATAATACTCACGCAATTCAGTACAAATATGAAATGAGCAATATTTGAAAGGTACATGAAAAGAAACAATTAGGCAAATGTCTAAGTTATGAAAGGGGAGGAAATGAGTGTCTGTTAGACTACCCAGCATGAGTGGAACTTATTTCTCTACCTACTTCATGGAGGAGTAAAACACAAAATCTGCTTCTTTTCACAATTTTCATTTTAATTTGAAGACCTGAAGACTTTTGACCTGAATCTTGCTTTTGGAATCACAGGCTCTGAAAATGCCATTTTCTAACAGCACTAGTTCAGCGGACTGAGTTATCACCTTTCTTTGAAGCTGGCACCTCTCCAAATTCACGTTGTCAGCAAGGGGTGCTACAAAAAGAAGCAGATGATTCCTTCTCTCCAGGGATGTCAGGAATGAAGACTTTCAACTTTGTCTGCCCAGTCTCTGGCAGCCTATGAGCATAGTTGAGACACAGCAATGCTGCCTGATTGAGCACTTCACCTCATTGACCAAGGAAGTCAGCAGTCCTGCTCTAAAACCCAACATCAACAACTGATTTGGGGCTTTGAGCAGGGGGTTGGACTAGATGACCTCCTGAGGTCCCATCCAACCCTAATATTCTATTCTATTTCTAGGTGCTCAATGAACATGCCTGCAATTGTGATGTCTCCTGATTCTGCCTTGCTCCTAGCCTTGATCCTGTGCTGCCCTGCTCAGTCTGTTTTACCCTTGCTTCCTAACTCTGGTTCTGGCTTCTGGCTTTGGGTATTGACTTCACCTCTGACCCAAGTTACTGGTTTGTGGACACTGGTCACATACTACACCTACTTTGCTCTCTTGTGGCTATCCCTCAATATGAGGATGATGTCTTCCGAAGGGGGGTGGGGGGGAGTCATTGATGAAACAAGATGACTGAAGATCCCAATCCGTGACAGGTGGTTACTTGGAGAGAGCACAACTGCTAGCCAGGATGCTGTACGCTTTCCTTCTTCCTCTGCCATTTCTCAGCCTCTTGAGAAGGCAATTCTCTTCAAAACAGGCTGAGGCTTGATGTGTGATGTAATGCCATTGCAGTGTATTGCCAGCCAGCTCTTCCCAATTTATGTGGTGAATGCCTCCCTTCTTCAGACATACTTTCAGGGTATCCTTGTAGTGTTTCCTCTGTCCCCGAAGAGTCCTCTAGCCAGGACTAATTTGAGAAAAGAGGCCTTGTTTCAAAAGATGAGTATCAGCCATCCGCACACAATGGTTGATGTTTCATAATCTGCACCCCAACACTCGTGATATTAGATGCAGAGAGAATGCCGGCATTGGTGTGATGATGTTCCAATCTGACATGGAGGCTCTTCTTTAGGCAGCGCTGATGGCACCACTCCAGATGCTTAAGATGGCTTCGGCATTGACAGCAGATCAAGGGAAGTGATTATTCCTCTCTATTCGGCATTGGTGAGACCGCATCTGGAGTATTGCATCCAGTTTTGGGCCCCCCCACTATAGAAAGGGTTTGGACAAATTGGAGAAAGTCTTATTACAGGGCTGGGGCATGACTTACGAGGAGAAGCTGAGGGAATTGGGAATTTGGGGGTTCCAAAGAGGATGAAGCTCGGCTGTTCTCAGTGCTGGCAGATGACGGAACAAGCAGCAATGGTCTCAAGTTGCAGTGGGGGAGGTCTAGGTTGGAAATTAGGAAAAACTATTCCACTAGGAGGGTGGTGAAGCACTGGAATGGGTTACCTAGAAAGGTGGTGGAATCTCCATCCTTATGGGGTTTTTAAGGCCTGGCTTGACAAAGCCCTGGCTGAGGTGATTTAGTTGGGCGTGGTCCTGCTTTGAGCAGGGGGTTGGACTAGATGACCTCCTGAGGTCTCTTCCAACCCTAATCTTCTATGATTCTATGCACCCATAAAGAAGAGTGGGAATGACTACTGTACTGTAGACCAGGATCTTAGTTTCCATTCACATATCTCTGCCAATAAAGACACAACAAAGCAACTTTCTGAAGGATGCACTGGCACAACAGATCCTATTTTCAATCAAGATTGGGTGTCTGGGAAAGGTGGCTACCAAGATAAGGGAAATGCTCAATGTTTTGCAGGGGTTCACCACTGATGACAGTTCATGGGCAGGCTGGTGGAGCACTTTCGTCTTTCCAATGTTGAGGGAAAGTCCCAGGCTATGATAGGTGCCTGAAAAAAGATCTAGGGTGGATTACAAATCAGCTTTGGTATGCACAAGGATAGCACAGTTGTCAACATACTGAAGGTCGGTAAAAACAGACCTTAGTTTTAGAATGAAGATGCCGCAGGTTGAAGAGCTGACCATCCATGCAATACTCAATCCTAATTCCAGAAGAAAGGTGGTCATGAATAAGAATCAACATCATGGCAAGATAGATGGAAAAAAGGATTAGGGTAATAACACAGCCCTACTTAACACCAGTACAGATGGTAAATGGGTCCGTCTCCAACCCATTACCGAGGAATGGGTATAAATAATGACACAAGGTAGTGTAGATTCTTATAAATGTGTTCATTTAAGTGTATCTGATGAATGATATATGCATATGCACTGCTCATGAACAATCTGTGTGATAAATTCATGGAAGAAATTATTTGTAGTTTGCTATGGCCCTTGAGAAGGCCAGGACTTATCTGAGAAAAATGCTTCCACAATTGCTTCCCTGCAATTTTTCAGAGCTTTGGTCTGTTCATGAACCAGGGTAACTACCTAATCCCTTCAGAGGCACAGGGCTGGTCTACCCTAGAAAATTAGATTGACCCAGCTACATAGCTCAAGGGTGTGAAAAATTTCCCTCCCCTCCCAGCAATGTAGTTAAGCCAACCTAATTCCCCATGTAGATTGCGCTAGGTCAATGGAAGAATTTTTCTGTCAACCTCTGCCTCTTGGGGAGGTGGATTACTGATGGGAGAACCCCCCTCCACATCTGTGTATGTAGTGTCTACACTGAAGACCTACAGCGGCACATCTGCAGCTGCACCACAGTAGCGTTTCAAATGTAGACAAGTCCTCATACACAGAGACACTGCAGAGGAGAAAATCATTCCATCTGTTGCAAAGATCACAAAGCTTTGATCTACTATGAGCTGAACCTAAGGCAGCCACAATATCTCTGTCCAAGTCTTGTGTGTCCCTAAACTTCTGGTTTCATGCCACAATCTAGTCCCACATCCACACTCCCAAATATTTCAACACTTCCTTATAGAAATCCTCCGAGTGTCAAGTAGGTCTTGGTGCTCATCCAGATTCTTAGGGCCATGAAGGAGTTTCTTTGCAGGTGGCTGGTTTGGGCAAAACAGTTGGAAAGAACCCACATGACTTCACATCTCAGCAAATGCCAGCTGCCTGGCAGAGGGAATAGGGGGCATTTGCTTCTTAAAGGGGCACAGGAGAAATATTCACAAATGGAGAGACCTTTGCACTTAATTACTCTGGAAGTACAGGCAGTTTTTTCTTGACTTCCTCTGCCTAAAGGAGCACAACAACAGACATGCGGGGACAGGCAGCATTGTGATAATGGGCTAACTGAACAGTCCAACTGAACTCTTCTCATGAAGTTTTTCCTGTCCATTCTAACAAGCACAAAATCCCTTGTGATTTGAATGGGGTGAATTTTTTTGTGTCAAACAGCAGTTAGTGATTGTTGTTTTAGAACATAAGACCAGCCATACTGGGTCAGACCAAAGGTATTAGTGATTGTTGGGGTAGGTCCTGCTTTGAGCCGGGGGTTGGACTAGATGATCTCCTGAGGTCCCTTCCAACCCTGATATTCTATGATTCTGTGATTCTATTCAGAGTGGAGAAAGTGATGTAAAAATACGAGACCATTAATAGTTCTGTTCTAAGTTCACAAGTTCTTGATTACAAAGTTATACATCAGATATCCACTGAGTGCAGAACCTGTGCTTGTTAAAATTCATTTTTTTAAAATCACCAGTAATAGAGTAGCTGTCTGTAAGTTTGTTTCTTCTTCTGACACTTTGTAACAGCTTGTACTCACTGCTGAGAAATGTGCCAGCTGCAATTCTCTAGTTACCATGTCTGGGCTTCTCATTGACTTGACAGTAGGAAGGACAGCCTAGTGGATAGGGCTCTGGATTGGGACTCAAGAGAAATGGGTTCATTTCTGTACTTAGCCACAGACTCTCTCTGTGACCTTGGCTAAGTTACTTGATCAGCCACTTGCCTCAGATCCCCACCTGTGAAATGCAGACAGTCCTTCCCTCCTCATAGGGTTCTGTGAGGATAAAATCTCTTAAATACGGTGAGATACTAGACTGAGGATCATACAAGTGTAGTGTGCTGCTAGCAGCTTTTGTGATACTGTCTGATTATTCTGGATTTTTTACTGTACCAGTATTTATCATTGAAAAGTTATGGTGAATCAGTACCACAAGAAAAATAATCAACATAATCTATACAAACATCTATCATAATCATATCCAAATAGTATCAAAATTAAAGATGTCATTTTAAGGAAAAAGAGAGAATGAAAAAGTTGACCATCACAAGCAGATACATTATATTCAAATAACTAGAATCAGACATTACTGTTAATAGCCATATTTAACAGTTAAACAACCTAGCACTATATTTCAAACATTTCTTAAGGTATTACAGAGGAAGAGGAAGAAAATTCTGGAGAAATAAGTCCATCTTTAAACAGCCACAGCATCTTTATTCTGTCTTTGGCATGTGTAGAAAAATGTGAACACTTGCAAAAATATATTAAACAAGATATTTCTTCCAAATATGTTTTAAAAAACCCTCCTTTCCCATTGATGATGAGATGAAAGAACAAGGTTGATAATGATTCTCTTTGATTGTAGCCTTGAGTACAGGGTGACATAGCTGCACTGAGTCAGGAATGGTCTGGGAAAGAGGAGTAGTCTGTTTCTGGCTGGCAACACAAGTAGATTACCTCACCTAAGGGCCAACTCAGGCCAGTGCAGTGGGGAAGCAGAGTCAAGGTTCCCCACCCTCTCTAACTTCTCCATCCACTTCCTTCCCACCTGTGTAGGGGAAGTAATAGCTAGAGCTGGATGAAATTTTTTGGCCAAAACATTTTTTCAGGGGAAAAAGAACACTTGGCAACACCCAAACATTTGACTAATTCCCATCAGTTTTGCTGAATTCTAAAGAAGTCAAAATATTTTGTTTCGACATTTTCAAACCAAAACTCTTTTTGTTCAAAATGACTCTTAAATTTCCTTCCATTTTATTTTTTAAAATGTTAAAATGAATTTTTTCATTCAACCTGAAATGACTATTTTTACTTTGACCCTAAACTGACTTTTTTTTCTATTTTTTTTTAATTGCCAGCAAACCAAAATAACTGTTTTTTCAGCTCTCGTAGCTGCTCTGTGGATTTTGCTATCCCCACTGCATACAAAAGAGTAATGCTGGAAGGCCACACAGCAGGGGGAGTAAGGGGCACCTTATATCCTTTAGTCTCCTTTGTAGTCATGGAGAACAACTCAATCTTGACCTTTACAACATAACCATAGAATTTAAGGCCAGAAGGGACTACCAAGTCATCTAGCCTGACCTCCTATGTCTCGTAGGCCACCAACACCACTCACCACCCAACATTTTCCATGTCCTTTTTTTCCCCTTTTCCCTGACTTTGCTGCTCTCATCCATAGAGCAATACTTTAAAAAAATGGAACTTCTTCATTTCACATTTAATCAATCATATATACAATTGCTAGCCTTTCTTATTCTCTCACACTTGTGTTGATTGCTTTTCGGAACCTAATGGTGTGGCTTATTTTGCATTTTTATTTTGGATTGTATGGTATATATCCTTTCCAGAGAGTTTTATTTAACAACTATTGGATGATAAAAAAAAAAACCTATAGAAATGATGATCTACTTACTTGTATGATATTTTAGAATACTTCCATAGAACTTTATTGGTTTAGTCCTTATTAAAATCTATAGGAATTTATGGAAAAGTTAGATATTAAAATAAATCCATTAAAGTTTCTTCTCTTGTTTATATTGTAACTAGAAACCTTTCACGTTAAGTTATCCCTGTGCAATGGCCAGGGATAGTTGGTTGGACCCCACCTACCAGACCAAATACTCTACACAGTTTTCAGGCTCAGTTTAAGTCCTTGCCCTCACATGAAATTGTTTATCAATTTAAAATATTTCTGTAAATGTTCCTGAGTTTCCTGCTCAGAGAAGATTGCTTCTCTTAGGCATTGTGAATAAGGTAACAAAAGCATGATGATGGTTTTAAATGAAAAGAAAGATTCAGAAAACAAATAGCAAACCAGGCTGACTAATATTATGGACAATGATTCTCCAGACAGGCCAGATAAAGCGAAAGCACACATGTTGTGTACATGTAGTGAAGAATAAAACAGAAAAAAGGAAAGAATATATGCTGTTCTGTTATACTGGCAAAAAATCCCATCCTAATGGATTTCTTGGGGAATTAATGGGATTAATAGCCCACAGGTTCACCTTGGGCCATTAATTCTCCCCATTGGTTATTAATCCCTAGGAAATGCATTGAGTTGTGATCATTATTGCTTAATTGATGGAGCAGCTGACATTATTGAAATATCTTGAATATACATTTGTTCAGGCACATATAATGTCCCCCTACATCTATTCTTTTCTGCAATTTACTTATTATTCAGGGTTTGTTGATTAGCTTGTCAGTATGAAACAACTGCTCTGCTGAGCACTTTGAATAACTTAGCTTTCATTTTTAATCTGAGTGTTGGACTTTAAGCCTATTTCTAGTTTGCAAATTAACACATTAAAATTGTTAGGAATCATGTTTTATTCAGCTTGTTTTAATACTGAAGTATGTGACTAAACAGGAGTTTCATATAGGCTGAGCACACTGTGGAAGAGAGGTTTCAGTGGTGGCCGTGTTAGTCTGTATCAGCAAAAAAACAAAAAACAAAAAACGAGGAATCCTTGTGGCACCTTAGAGACTAACAAATTTATTTGGGCATAACCTTTCATGGGCTAGAACCCATTTCATCGGCTGTATGAAGTAAAATATACAGGAGCAGGTATAAATACATGAAAAGGTGGGGGTGCTTTAGACTGACCTAACACTTGGTAAAGCACCCCCACCCTTTCATGTATTTATACCTGCTCCTGTATTTTTTACTTCATACATCCGATGAAATGGGTTCATGAAAGCCCATGAAAGCTTATGCCCAAATAAATTTGTTAGTCTCTAAAGTGCCACAAGGATAACACTTTTGTTGTTGTTGTTTGTTGTTGTGGAAGAGAGCTTTGCATATTGTTGTAGCTGAAAAGGTAAAACAACTCAGAAGACATATTCAGAATAGAAAGAATGTAGAACATTTGAAATGAGATTTGCAGTGTTGTCCCTTAGGGTCTAAGGACAATGCAGAAAAATGGGAGCTTTTTTAAGGTACACAAAAATAGTTAGCTATGCATGTATATAACTGAATAATAGTACCAATTAATAGTCAAATGAGGGGAAGGGTATCTATTTCATCAGAACTTAAAAAAAATAAGAATAAAATAATCAATGAAAACAAATAGAAAAATACAGAAATGACATGCTTGTCTGGTAGTAACAGAAAAGCAAGTTAAGGGAAGGAGTTTATGGGGAACAGTTTTCAAACCACTCTTATGAAAACACTTTAGAGGTGATTTAAACTAGCAGTCTAAAAATGTTGTAGAGTTGTATAAATCCCTCTAAAAACTTAGTGTATATATTAACAGGGAATGATAACTTTGCCATTGATTTCAACAGCCACAGGATTAGGTCTTAAACCCGTTAGCTACCTTTCTATAACATTATAACCAGTATAATCTAACTGTGTAGTGCAGAAAGCCACTATGAGAAGAGGTAGCTGCATATTTTTACCACCTTCCACAGAGACTTCTTTTCTCTCAGCAAAATAATCCAGAATGCTCCTTGTCCTTCTCCCTCAGACTGTGTAATAGCCACAGTAAAAATGTTAAAAATTAATGGTGCTTGAAGGAAGGAAATAATTGAGGGAAGTGTTGGAAGCCCTAATGTTTGGGGGGTTTAAAAATAGTCTGGGCAAAGCACTAAAAGTGTACTGTAAAGAACAATGCTGTGCTGGTTGGGGACTGAATGATTTAAATCGGTATATTCCATCTCTAACTATATGATTCTTTAACTCAACAGCATGGTTTGTGATTCCCCACTGACACTTGTGTGAATTGATAGATGGTATAGCTGTCAGAGCTGCTGGTGTAATGGTTGAAGATGTGGACAAAAGAAAGCATGAAGGAAGTCATGGACTAATGACCTGGTTTCCCACACTATGTTCTATTCTATATTTTCTGTCCCTACCCCCTCTTCCAATCTGCATCCCTGTCTGTCCTGATGACCAAGTGGGAAGAGTGGCAGAGGTATTCTATTAGTTTATTCCCATCCGTATGATTTGGGGCCAGAGAGGAACATATGGGCTTATTTCCTGCAATAAAAACATAGCATTAGTTGGGATTCTAGGTCAAAGGTACTATCCTAGAAGTGAGTGATGGTATAAATGCATAGAAGGACATATGTACTAGGGATGCCTTCTCTGTATTGCACCTCAAGACATTATCTTCTGTGTTAATTCCATTCATTTTGGAGGAAGTCTAATACAATCAGTATAAAACTCTGTTGTATTGTTCTAGTACACTAGTTAGTCATGCATAGATGTATATTTTAGTGATTGGTTCTCCATTTTAAATTAATGTATACACATTAAACCTCTTCTTTTGGCTTCTCACTGGCAGAATTGGAAGGCAGACTGTGCAATTATTAGGCTGTTTTGGCATTCACATTAAATTGCTTCTGCTCCTTCTTCCCCACCCCTAAGTCTCCATGGCTGCCAAGTTTTGAGGCGCTCCTTCAGTGACGTATATTGCAGGAGTCAGTGAGCATTTGTAAGAGGGTTGGAGGGTGGAGGGTGAAAGAGATGGATGCCTCCTTTGGGGGAAAATTGTGTTTTTTCCTCCTTCCCCTTTTCATCCTCCCCTTTATCCAGTTGTATTTCCCTGTTTCTAATTCTTTTCTCCACATTGTACTACCTCTCACTTTATTGTGCTCTCTCCCAGTTCCCACTCTCCTTTGGGAAGGTTGTAGGGAACTGGTGGCCATATTAATTGAGGGTAGCCTAGATTCATTCACATTGAGGATTATGGGGGCTAATTTTAATAAGGGAAAACATTTGCACGGGGGCTCCAGCTTCCCCTGAGATCAAAAACAGCTTCAAGAAAGCTACTTAATATTGCAAAACTCAAGATAATATCATAAGCATGGGTGACTCTGCTAAACACTTCCCTGCCAGCTTCCAGATATGGTGACAACAAAAGCTGCATGAATGACAAGTGTACACATCTTAGAGAAAACATGCAGATACTGTAAATTCTGAGCCTCTTATCTGACTATTGAATATATCTAATTGCAAAAACAAGACTTCTTTTTCAATTAAAGTTAATACAGAAAATTGTTTTCAGTAAAAAAACAAACAAAAAAACATAACAGCATTTAACAGTGCTATATATCTAAGTCTCTTATCTCATTCTCTGAAATTACTTAGTATATCCATAGTTATTTGATAAACATTGGTGCCTGAAAATACTGAAGTCTGTGAAGCATACTTAAAACTGTAAAAAGAAACAGACCTTATAGAAGAAGAGAGAAACCTATAATTTAGATATAAAACAAGAAGTACTACCCACCAAATGAGTCCAAAAATTGCAGATCCTGAGAACTTTCACATGGACCTGAGGAACAAGTATTTCTTTTTGTGATGTTCCAGAAGCCGAGGCTATATTACAATGCCCTTTATGAACTGGCATAAGGGTTGGTCATGTCTGTAGTAGTGGTGTCCACTAACTAAGCAAAAGTTTTCAGATTTTGTTTCAAATTAAAAAAAAAATCTTAAATAGATATCTTAACATGCAAGGGATTGAGGCCTTTCTGTGGATAATGGGCACAATAAATAATTTTTCTATAGGAAATAGCATAAGTAGACAACATAGGGATTAGTCATTATCTTCTGGGGAGCAAACTTACTTTGATTGCCCTTGTGGCCAAACCTGCTTCCTTTACAGTAATTTTGAGTGATGATCTATGGGGCCTGTACCTATTCTAATGGTAGACAAAATGGCTATGTTAATTTATTTTTCTAGATTGTATGGTTCTTTCCTATATCTCTCTGCTTCAGAAGCCACTTCTGGGTTTCTCCACATTATGTCTACACTAGTCACTTCTCCCACAAGTTAATTGATTGCCAGTTAATTTGAGGTACTTAAAGATATAACATGTGGGAAGTGTGCACATTAATCAGGCTATAAACATTTGTTCTTTGCTCATGGCTGACTCCTAGGATTAGGAACAAATGTGCAGCTCACAAGAAAAATAGAACAAGTGTTCACTTGTTAAGTACTTCGGGTTAACAGGCGATCAATTAACTTGAAGTGAAAAAGTTTAATTTTGACATACTATTTTATTGGATAGTCCATACTAATGTTTGGATGACTATTTCTATCTTGAATTCTTCATACCAGGCTGTATTTAGTACACATTTGTCCAGAAGCTCTGTGGATACAGTTTCTAAAAAGTTCAATGTGTAGACTTTCCTTATATATTGAAGCTGATCATTTTCTTTAATATCTGGGCTCAAATAGCGTCTCCATGGCAGTTGGTTGTTACATTGCCTAATCTCCCTGACAAGTCTCTGGTTAACATCCAAGTCTTATTGTGCATCAGTACAGTGTGACCAGACAAGATGATTACTTTTTATTTTTGCAGGTCAGTTGGATTCTGAGTGTTCTACTTTTAATGCTTCTCAATTTAACAGAATATTCTTTTAATGGCTCTTCTTTCTTTTTCACCATGGCATCATTCTCATGATACTAAAAGCTCCTTTAACTTCTTTCCTTGCAAAGTTAGTCTGTCAGGTGCTGATAGTAATCTAGCACTAAGAAATTCAGGCTTTGAATCACCATCATGAATTCTTCTATTTCTTTTGCTTTCTCATGTAGGAAATATGCTTGATCAGCAAAGTCAAGATCCAGGATACCCTTAACAGGAAGGAATGCTGTCTAATTCTTTCAGTCTGCTTAATAAAGCCACAGTCATGTCAAGGAGTCATCTGCCATGTTGTGAAACTAAGGCCATACCTATACCACAGATTAGGTGTGTGATTCCCTGCTCATGTATACATACTCATGCCAATTCTCATTGAGCTTCATGAGTATAAATAGTCATGTAGCCACAGCAGCTCAGGCAGTGGCGGCAGCAGCCGCAGGGTTTGGCCTGCCAAGTATGAACTCACTGGTTTCTGGTGGGTTTGTATTCAGCACTCCTTAGCTGTGCTGCCACTGTTGCTATTTATACTCATTCTAGCTTGATGAGAGCTAGCATGAGTATGTGTATGCAAGCTGGGAATCACACCCTCATTTGTACAACATAGTCTCCTAAAGAGAATTGACAGCCCTTCCACCTGAAGAACATTGCTATGAAATATCCCCCTCCCCCAAAATTTGTCCTTCCTTTGCAAGTAACACTTTTTAGGTTCATTATATGGAACTTCAATAGTCTAAACATTTTCTTTTGAAGGGCCCACAATGCCAGACAATCTTGAAGACAGTCTCGTGTTCACAGCCTCAAGAGATTTTGCAAGTCCGGTTATATCACATCACTTGTTACATCCAAAAATCAGGTTGTGAATTTGTTTGACACCCTTTCTGAATTGAGCGTGATTTCTTTGAGGGCAGGAGACAGTATCCTTTGAGTCCCCATTCAGTAATAGTGTTCCACTGTTTGACAACAGTGAGCATTTGTCTGAGAAGTCTAGTGAATGTTCTTGAATAACTTGACTAACCATTAGAAACTATTCCCTATTGCAGACTCCCCATTCCTCTCCTGCTGAAGCATTGTTTCTGAATGCTGCCTCCTCTGGATCTGAATATTTGAAATGAGATTTAAAAAGGATTCAGGGAGGGAAAAATGTGGGGAGAGACAAAATTTAATCCAGAGGTGATCAAAGAAAGAAGGGGACAAACAATAGGAAGCAAGACAGATAATAGAGATAACAGAATAGACACATAGAGATACTAGGATGCAAAGGAAAGCCAGGACAGAGAAGAGTCAGAAGGTACAAAACACAAAAGGAAAAATGTACCTGTGTATTAGAGTTATTCTTTCTGTAGAAAGAAAAGAAGAAACAAAGGGAGAATAAAAATATAAAATACTGAAAAGATCTTAAAAGAAAAGTGGTGATAAAAGAAAAGAGGGGTAAAGGGAGAAATGAAAGGTGAGTTTAGAAAAGCACTGTAGACAATCTGTAGGTAGATAGGTTTATATACATCAAAGTAAAGGCTAAATTGGAAAGACAAGCAAGGCAAGACATGGTTCTTAGGTTAGTAAATTTCACTGTATGTATCATCAACCTATGTATAGTTGTATTTTGCTGGCATAAATCCAAGAACTGAGTATAGGGAGAAGGGGAAAACAGAACATGGCCATATCAGGAGCCTATATTGGGATTCTAGTTCATTGCAAGCTTTGAGTAATAGGCCCTTCTAGCTTTCTGAAATCTTTATTAAAAGATGTTTTGGTAAGTCTTCGTGTAAATTCTTTTTTTTTAGAATGGTGTGATGGTGAATATAATTCTGTACTTTGACAAAGAAGAGGGAAGAAACAAATAGACAGTAAATACCTGATCCTGCTGTAAACAATTATGGGTATGGTGGCTGGACTACCAGAATGCAAATGGATCCTCAATTTGTCCAACTGAAGAAGGAAAAAGAGAAAGTTCCCTGCTGGAAGTAGTGAAGGAGCCATAGCATCTACCATCACTTCAAACAGTCACATTCCTAAAGACAGGAAAAGGGGATGGAAGGGGTGGAACCAGAGTAACTTTAGAAAATGTAGCTAGCTAGCAACCTAACCAATTATTTAAATACCCTATCCAAAATAGTTTAGTCACAACAGTTGTAGACTGCATCTAGACCCATTTATATAAATTTACCATAAGTACCCAGGGAAATTAGCATGCAGAAACATATATTCAGTAAGAAAATGCCTTTTTTTTCTACTTTTCCCTGTCTATAAAGTGGCTAGGAGAGCTGCTGGCTTCCTTGGTGACTTGAAGAACAGCCTGTTTGCTAGCAAATGAACACTAGCAACTCACTCCATTTCATTTATCTCATTGAATCCCCTATTTCAATATCTGCAATTAGGTACAGATTTAAATATGTTTCATTTGAAAAGTTCCACTACCTCATCTGTAATAAATCAAAACTTGAAATATGGAGGGAAATCACCACAAAAAAACATACTAAAAATACTTTAACTCTCCTCCTGCTTTTCAAAAAGCTCTATTAGAAAAACTCCAATGTTGAGGATAAGATTTCCTTTCTCAGTTTTTTGTTTAAAGTGTTTTAATGTAAAGGGCTGTTCATGAGCCTTTGCTAAACATACAAGGCCAACATTTCACAAACAGCTTCTAACAGTGTATTCAGAATTTTCTACCCACAGTTATTTGCATCTGCAATTTTCCAAGTACAGTTATTCTTAGGTGGGAACAAAGTTTAGTGGCCTAGCAATCAGACTGCAAATTCATGGGGCATATTGTGACCTGTTTGAAACATTGACCTGTAATGACCACTCCATTCTCAATGACTGCTTCACTATCAGTATTTATACCATTATTTTATAAAGTACTTTCCAACTCCATGGATATGAGCAGTTCTCTAAAATTAAATTCTAATATATACTGTTGTATTCCTTTTTGATAATCTGTCCACTATAGAACATAATTTCTAAAGGATTTGTTCTTCTCCCTAATCTGTAACTCTCCCATGGAAGTTATACAGTGTCATAGTTCAATAAGTTATTGTGGAGATAACCGAGTGGATCTATTTTGTTTTCAACTTTTCTTCTTTAAATGATATTTTTCTTTCTTTTTCTAAAAGGCTTTAATCACCAGTTACTTTAAAAACACTTTTTGGTTGGGGGACATGCTAATTCTTTGTACTTGAAATGCCTGTACAGCTACAATTTGATAAAGGCAAGATGAGTTGAATGCTTCTGCCAAAACAAATACTTGAATCATAGGGTTTTCCAGGTAATGCATTGTTGGCTTGTCTTGAAATGAAGACATTGATCTTATCCAGTATAACAATTCCTCTGCTGTTCTGTTCTAAGAAACATGTTCTCTTCCTTATATATGTAGATCACTCCCAAAATTGTAAATTGAAGTTATATGTGTTTATCAAGAGTAGGACTGCATGCTGATATGTAATGGAGAATAACATTTAATGTGTAAAGGACTGAGTTTAAATATCTGATACATGGGGATTAGAATCACTTTGATTTGGAGGCAAATTGCTTTCCTGAGCATTCTACCTCCCAGTCAGACCAATGATCCATGACTTGCAGGCATGAAATACATGCTCTAATTCATCTGCAAGTTATTGAGCTATCTGCAGGAGTGACTGGGTAAAATTCTATGGCCTGTGTTATGCAGGAGATCAGATTGATCTTAATGTTCCTTCTGGTTCGTTATATGTTTCCTCGGCAGGTCAATCACTTTATGAAGTTAGCCTCAGCCACTTTAAAAACATGTAGACTGGGCTCCCGTCCGCATTCCTGGGGTGCTTCTATTTAGTGTGCAGGTTAATGTAAGGAAGCTTTAAGGAGAGTATGTAATAGAAATGCTGCTCCTCATTCCCATTGTTCCTAGAACCAGCTTTGCCCCTTGCCCACCTCCCCCAGTACACAGTCCCAATCACATGGACTGGATGTGGAGAAGCTACTCAGTAGAGCTGGGTAGGAAGGAAGCAGTTTTCCCATCCCAATTTCTGAGACTTTGAAAATTCTCATCCTGAATCAGGACAAAAACTCAACTCGAATATTTGAATCCTATCAGTCAATGCTTAGTTTTGATCATTTCAAAATGTCTTCTTTCAATTTTGATCTTTTTTACTCCTTTCCTACTATAAATTTAATTATTTTAAACCAAGTTGCTTTGACCCAAAATACCCAATTTTTTCAGTTTGAAAATGAATATCAAAACTTTTCACATTTTTTTTAACCACCATTTCCCTACAATAGGGTTTTTTGTTTGTTTCTTTGGTTTGGTTGGTTTGTTTGTTTGTTTTTTTGACAATTCAGCATTTTGTGATAAGAAAGCAATTTGTCAAAAAAATCCTGATGGCTCTACTACATGGCCTGAAAAGGAGGGAGCATGCAGCACAGTCACTGCTGCTTTTCTATGCTCCTGCCCACCACCAGTGACTGCACTGGGTTTGGATCCCATCCTTGCTTGTGTAAGAGTTGGGGCCCATTAGCTCCAAAACAAGTACCCATTTATAAATAAATCTCTAGAGTAGTTAGTTTTGACACAGAATTCATGAGCTCTTTTAAGAGAAGGAAGGTACCTTTCTAATCTCCTTCTCTTTTTGAAGGTACCTTTCTAATCTCCTTCTCTTCTCTGACTATTCCAATCACCTGATTAAGGGTAAATTTGCAAGTGAGTCTGGTCTCTTTAGGCTGGTGCAATTTGCTCCTGCAGTGCTGCAATTGCAAAATGCTTTACTGGTGCAGATGGAAAGTTGTGTTCTAGCACCTTTGACCATATGATTTGTACTTACAATTAGATACCTCGTCATGTAAAAAGGAGCAAAAATATGGGATAAAATTGCACGCAGTCTTTGAAAATTTTGTCCATTAAATTCATATATGCTGGATGCTCACCTTGATTTGGTGATGAGGTGACTCCAAGTTATTGTACCTCTAAAAAGGGGGTGGGGGGAATCAATAGACAGACTCTCAGTCTCACAGCATATTAATTGATAATAGCCTGGCCATTAGTTATCTTCCATTTCCTCTTTAAGATTAAATTAATAATGGATTGAATGGTATCACTGAGTAATTGATATGTATCCATGAATATATTATTGAATTTAATGTTCTTTGTACTGTGGGTACATTATTTCAATTAAAATAGGTCATTAAAATAGAGGAAATCAGGTTAATTACTTCCTTACAGCTATTCACTTTTATTACCACTAGAAAACACACATTACTTCTTCCAAAGAGCCAAGATGGTAGTCTTAATCTTTTTACTCAACTATTCTTATTTTGTTTTTAATGACTTATTTCTAGCCATGTACAAATATTCAAAATGTAAAACTTAAGAAGCAGAAAATTCCTCTGACATCTAGTGAAGAGATAGGGGAAACAGACCATGATTGCATAGACAGCCTACTCTACCCAGGTGCATAGCATAATGGAGCCCCTTTGCCAAAATTATCACTTTTGGCTGGTGTTGGGTTATAAATCACTTTAGTACTGAGTGCAGGGGTAATGAAATGTTATCCTTATTACATGTGTAGCAGAACTGTACTTAACCTGTTCTAACTGAGGGTTTCACCCTAAACTGAAACTCACTAGTGAAACTGAAATTCACCAGAACATGGTGTGGTGGCAGTGGCGGGAGAATGAACAGCAGCAATAACAGAATGAACAGTGGCCACAGCAGCTCAGTTTTTGCTCAATGCCTTCCCTTTCCTCTACTGCAGGGGTGGGAGGTGAACTCACTTGAACGCACCTCTGAACTCTGGGTCTTCACTGAGCAATGACAGCAACTGTGAGTGGGGTGCAATGGAGGGACAGGGGAGTGGCATGTTAAAGGAACACTTGTTTTTTGGAATTTCACCCTGCAAGGTGAGAAACTGACACAAAGGACACTGCTCAATGAGCTCTGGGATGGATGTTTGCTATGGTCAGATGATTTTGAATTGTTTTGGTGTTTTCCCAAATTAATGTTGGGTTCCTTTTCCATTTTTATTAAGTTTTCTTGTCTATACATAGGCTCAATGTTTGTGAGAGGGGAAATGTTGCCTCTTAGAGGCACACAGGGGTGGTGGTCAATTTCCCCAGGTTACTGGTTAGGGGCTGGAGAGGGTTCTGTGTTGTATTGTTAAGAGACAACCCTAGATATTGAACCTAGCTCTTGTTGATGCTGACTTCACCTGGCAGAAGGGTTACAATAGATTATACACCATTATGCTAATAGTGTTAGGTCCTAGCTTAGTCTCTGATCCTGCAAACATTTATTCACATGAATATCTTTTACAGATGACACTGGCCCTACAAAAGTCTCCAAGTGGCCTCAGAGCCAAAGTATGTTACCTTAAGGCAAGGGGCTTAAGAATATAAGGAATTTTCTTTTTGGTTTTGGGTTCCCCCCCCCCCTCAACATGAACAATGGTGTCTTGACTAAAAAGACATTTTGTTTTCCTTGGAATATTTTTCTTTCTCTGGGAGCCCAAGAGGAAGGTGGAGGGACAATGGGAACTGTGATGATACAGCCACAATCAAGTACTGAATTGCAGCATTTTAATAGAATTTTAAGAGTCACTTATTTGCAACACCCTATTAAAAGTTAGGAGAAAAATCTATCTTATGTTGCCATTGTTCCTTAAGACTAAATCAAAATGAAGGCATCAATCCTGCAAATAGGAGTAACTTTGGGCAGCTAAGTAGTTTCACTGAGGTTGCAATCATTAGCCAGATTCTATTAGTGCACTTAATTTGCTGGTATGTCAATTATGCCATTTTTCAATCTGAGGTTTTCCCACTTAGAAAGGCACAAGTGAATTTGAAGCAACTTTAGTACACCAAGACAAACATTATTCATTGCAGTCAAAGCCTCAAGATTTTTTTCTCTACTCTCTCATGGTAAATAGTCTGCTTTGTAAGTCAAGTTTCAGAGTAGCAGCCGTGTTAGAATCATAGAATCATAGAATATCAGAGTTGGAAGGGACCTCAAGAGGTCATCTAGTCCAACCCCTGCTCAAAGCAGGACCAATTCCCAGCTAAATCATCCCAGCCAGGGCTTTGTCAAGCCGGGCCTTAAAAACCTCCAAGGAAGGAGACTCCACCACCTCCCTAGGTAACGCATTCCAGTGTTTCACCACCCTCCTAGTGAAATAGTTTTTCCTGATATCTAACCTGGACCTCCCCCACTGCAACTTGAGACCATTGCTCCTTGTTCTGTCATCTGCCACCACTGAGAACAGCCGAGCTCCATCCTCTTTGGAAACCCCCTTCAGGTAGTTAAAGGCTGCTATCAAATCCCCCCTCATTCTTCTCTTCTGGAGACTAAACAATCCCAGTTCTCTCAGCCTCTCCTCATAAGTCATGTGCTCCAGACCCCTAATCATTTTTGTTGCCCTCCGCTGGACTCTTTCCAATTTTTCCACATCCTTCTTGTAGTGTGGGGCCCAAAACTGGACACAGTATTCCAGATGAGGCCTCACCAATGTCGAATAAAGGGGAACGATCACGTTCCTCGATCTGCTGGCAATGCCCCTACTTATACAGCCCAAAATGCCGTTAGCCTTCTTGGCAACAAGAGCACACTGTTGACTCATATCCAGCTTCTCGTCCACTGTGACCCCTAGGTCCTTTTCAGCAGAACTGCTACCTAGCCATTCGGTCCCTAGTCTGTAGCAGTGCATGGGATTCTTCTGTCCTAAGTGCAGGACTCTGCACTTGTCCTTGTTGAACCTCATCAGGTTTTTTTCTGCCCAATCCTCTAATTTGTCTAGGTCCCTCTGTATCCGATCCCTACCCTCTAGTGTATCTACCACGCCTCCTAGTTTAGTGTCATTTGCAAACTTGCTGAGAGTGCAGTCCACACCATCCTCCAGATCATTAATAAAGATATTAAACAAAACCGGCCCCAGGACCGACCCTTGGGGCACTCCACTTGAAACCGGCTGCCAACTAGACATGGAGCCATTGATCACTACCCATTGAGCCCGACGATCTAGCCAGCTTTCTATCCACCTTACAGTCCATTCATCCAGCCCATACTTCTTTAACTTGGTGGCAAGAATACTGTGGGAGACCGTATCAAAAGCTTTGCTAAAGTCAAGAAATAACACATCCACTGCTTTCCCCTCATCCACAGAGCCAGTTATCTCATCATAGAAGGCAATTAGGTTAGTCAGGCACGACTTCCCCTTCGTGAATCCATGCTGACTGTTCCTGATCACTTTCCTCTCCTCTAAATGTTTCATAATAGATTCCTTGAGGACCTGCTCCATGATTTTTCCAGGGACTGAGGTGAGGCTGACTGGCCTGTAGTTCCCCGGATCCTCCTTCTTCCCTTTTTTAAAGATGGGCACTACATTAGCCTTTTTCCAGTCATCTGGGACCTCCCCCTTTCGCCATGAGTTTTCAAAAATAATGGCTAATGGCTCTGCAATCTCACCCGCCAACTCTTTTAGCACCCTCGGATGCAGCGCATCCGGCCCCATGGACTTGTGCACGTCCAGTTTTTCTAAATAGTCCTGAACCACTTCTTTCTCCACAGAGGGTTGGTCACCTTCTCCCCATGCTGTACTGCCCAGTGCAGCAATCTGGGAGCTGACCTTGTGCGTGAAGACAGAGTCAAAAAAAGCATTGAGTACATTAGCTTTTTCCACATCCTCTGTCACTAGGTTGCCTCCCTCATTCAGTAAGGGGCCCACACTTTCCTTGATTTTCTTCTTGTTGCTAACATACCTGAAGAAACCCTTCTTGTTACTCTTAACATCTCTTGCTAACTGCAACTCCAAGTGTGATTTGGCCTTCCTGATTTCACTCCTGCACGCCTGAGCAATATTTTTATACTCCTCTCTGGTCATTTGTCCAATCTTCCACTTCTTATAAGCCTCTTTTTTGCATTTAAGATCAGCAAGGATTTCACTGTTTAGCCAAGCTGGTCGCCTGCCATATTTACTATTCTTTCTACACATCGGGATGGTTTGTTCCTGCAACCTCAATAAGGATTCTTTAAAATACAGCCAGCTCTCCTGGACCCCTTTGCCCTTCATGTTATTCTCCCAGGGGATCCTGCCCATCTGTTCCCTGAGGGAGTCAAAGTCTGCTTTTCTGAAGTCCAGGGTCCATATTCTGCTGCTCTCCTTTCTTCCTTGTGTCAGGATCCTGAACTCGACCATCTCATGGTCACTGCCTCCCAGGTTCCCATCCACTTTTGCTTCCCCTACTAGTTCTTCCCTGTTTGTGAGCAGCAGGTCAAGAAAAGCTTTGCCCCTAGTTGGTTCCTCCAGCACTTGCACCAGGAAATTGTCCCCTACACTTTCCAAAAATTTCCTGGATTGCCTGTGCACCGCTGTATTGCTCTCCCAGCAGATATCAGGGTGATTAAAGTCTCCCATGAGAACCAGGGCCTGTGATCTAGCAATTTCTGCTAGTTGCCAGAAGAAAGCCTCGTCCACCTCATCCCCCTGGTCTGGTGGTCTATAGCAGACTCCAACCACAACATCACCCTTGTTGCTCCCACTTCTCAACTTTATCCAGAGACTCTCAGGTTTTTCTGCAGTATCATACCGGAGCTCTGAGCAGTCATACTCCTCTCTTACATACAACGCAACTCCCCCACCTTTTCTGCCCTGCCTGTCCTTCCTGAACAGTTTATATCCATTCATGACAGTACTCCAGTCTTGTGAGTTGTCCCACCAAGTCTCTGTTATTCCAATCACATCATAGTTCCCTGACTGTGCCAGGACTTCCAGTTCTCCCTGCTTGTTTCCCAGGCTTAGTCTGTATCCGCAAAAAGAACAGAACATTAAATTAATGGACACAAATCTGACATCAGGAATCATAATACTCAAAAACCAGTGGGAGAACACTTTAACCTGTCTGGCCATTCAATGACAGACCTGCGGGTGGCTATCTTAAACAGAAAAACTTCAAAAACAGACTCCAACGAGAGACTGCTGAGCTGGAATTGATATGCAAACTAGATACAATCAACTCAGGATTGAATAAGGACTGGGAATGGCTGAGCCATTACAAACATTGAATCTATCTCCCCTTGTAAGTATTCTCACACTTCTTATCAAACTGTCTGTACTAGGCTAGCTTGATTATCACTTCAAAAGTTTTTTTCTCTTACTTAATTGGCCTCTCAGAGTTGGTAAGACAACTCCCACCTGTTCACTCTCTGTGTATGTGTGTATATATATCCCCTCAATATATGTTCCACTCCATATGCATCCGAAGAGGTGGGCCGTAGCCCACGAAAGCTTATGCTGTAATAAATTTGTTAGTCTCTAAGGTGCCACAAGTATTCCTGTTCTTTTTGTAAGTCAAGTGTTTCATACAGAGAATGATATCACAACTAACTCCAGAACTGAAACCCTCCAATTCAGTGAACGTATTACTAGGTGTGAAAAAACTGAATAGTCTTTCAATGGAGAGCACTGGAGTAGCATTTTGCTTCTCTTATCTCTTACATATAACCTTATGCAGCAGAAATAAAAGGATGGTTATGCTCCAACTCACCTAAAAAAATCACTGTGGAAATCACCTGCAGAAACCACTTTACTTGCTGCCAAAAGACAGCCTAAAAATAACTTGCCCATGAGAAGATTCTCCATGCTTCCTGCACTTCAAGTACCAATGAATAGCACTTACATGATTACAGTATCCTAATATTTGTAACCCCAATTGGAATAAGAATCCAATTGTTATAAGAAATATACGTAAAGAAGGGACAGTCCCTGCAAAAAAGCAGGTATAATCTAAATAAAGATGATATGTGATTGGGGCATAAACGTTAATTGAAAGAGAATGGGAGAGAAGTTGAAGTCAAGGGTAATGGTAATAAGAACACAAAATTGCATAGTTTCATTCAGTGTATAGTTGGCAATGTAATGCATATCGAAAGACTGCCTTAGATCATCAACAGAGGCTGAATCTGAAACCTTCAGCACAAAAGTATAGGCTGCTACCAGGTGAGTTAAAGGAGTGACTCAGTGCGTTAGTAGAAGTAGTAGGCCTTTATTCTGTGGATTAACAAGTAGAAAGGGATTTGACACACTTAGCCAGATTATATATACCTTTGTCCAATGTATAATAAAACATTAAAAACCTTCAGAGCATTTTGCCATATTGAAAGAGTATTTGATTACATTTCAGTTGTTCAATAGCAGTGTTCTTCCAGTTCAACCCTACCACATTTTGTGCCCTGAAGGTGGGATCACTGTCTTTTTTTTATAAAGAAAAAGGTAGGCAGAGTTTCTTTTACTTTGAAATCAAAGAGAAAATACATTCTGCTCCTCAGGTAATTAGCCTGATGAGTGTCTCCAGAGCCCTATTAACTGTGTCTGAGCCATCTTCTTTCTAGGCTAAAATATACTGCTGCCATACAAATGGTTGGGTTATACTTCACTGCTCTGGATAAGAACTATATAGGCAAGGGGGTGGGGGGAAGGAAGCACTCGATCAAAATGACGACTAAAGTAGTTTTTGACCATCATGGGAGCTGAAACAGAACACAAATTTAATTATCTTTGAAAAGTAAAGACTTTTTCAAAAAATGTTTTAATTATGACACTCCACAGAGTTCCAGGAAGAACAACTAAGTACTGTACTTATATGCTGTGTTTGTTCAGTGGACCTGAACTACAGGGCATCAGACAGAATGGAATACTAGCAAGTGTGGAACTAAATCTTTACATTCTGATAGTTTGAAGCAAGACTTCTCCTGAGAAAATCTTCCCTTCCCTTCCCTTCAATCTGCCTGAGGTTCCTTTGGAAAAACTTCACTTATAGAGACTTATCCTCCTGGAGAATTGTACCACAGGTCTAGGCATCTTATTCGTATATGAAGCATAACAAAACAACTACCTTTTAAAACTAGATAATCTCCTTGCCTGGTCTAGTAATTTTGTTTCACAAGGGGGATTTTTTTGTATGTGTCTGTTGAATTTTAAGGGGAAACCACTAACTTTGGTTCATGCATCCCACACTTACGTATTAGGAGTAAAGGAACTACTTATCAAATATTCTCAAACAAGAGAAAAAAATATTCAATGACTTTAATTTGTGTTAAAGAGGATTAATTTTCTCTTTTAAAAAACCTAGTCCATCCAGTTTAATTTAGTTTTCTTTTTAAATTTTGCTTTATTATAAAGCACCTTAATCAACAAACAATTTTAATTATATAAACAATAATCAAAACATACTGGTGAAGAGAGAATTTTGCTAGCAAGTAATAAAAGTGCTCCTATATAATCAGTCCACATTTTTTAAAAAAAGGTACATGAGCCATGTCAGAAAATTTTGTATGAAAATGGAAACTTAGTTTAGCCTAGACTCTCTAGAGATCATATCAAAGATCTTCACATTGAGACCATACTTTGTCAGCAAAACATAAATCAGTTTCCACTGAAGTGTAATTTATTGTGAACAAAAAGTAATCCCCCTAGTATACTTTAATGAGGGCTGTGCATGGTGCTTTTTGATTGGCCACTGAGTTTTGATTGCCTACAGTCAATATGTAGAAGTCCATATCTTCAAGAATTTGACATTTCTACTAAGCTCTCTTTGACATTTGCCTCTCCCTAGGCTTTTTCCATAAAAGACACAAATAAAAAAAAATTCCCCAGTGAGTAGATTCCTTTTCTGAAGAATCCATATAATGCTGAATCATATTAAAATAATTCAAAGTAATAGGCAGCCTGCCATATTTTTGGTTTAACTCGATGCCACTAAATTGACAATAAAATGTCCTTTTTTTTTAATGATTTGATACGAAATGGCCATATCACACTATCATAACACAGTCACATTAAAACTAATTTCTTCCTGACTCTGCCTTGACATTCGCAAAACTGAAGGAAAATCTATGCTTGCTCTAACCTTTTACTAAGGGAATAAAAATTGAAAATAAAGTCGATGCCAAACATGATTGCAAGAAGTCTAGGTCAATATAAGCCTTACCACTTTTATCTAATTTATAATTGAGTATCATCTAAAAACTTTGTTCTGTCATGAATTATTTTTATAGTGAAGTTTTGGTTATGGATCTTGATAGTTTATGACCATCTAAATATCATGAAAGCATCATAAACAATGTACCATACATACACATTGAAAATAACTGAGAAATATCATGTACTTTATCATTCAACCCTTGAGGCAGCTGGAAGTTGTACAGACTAGAGGAAAAAAACTGGGGTTTGAAAACGGACTAATCTCCATCTGGCTACAGGACTGTCATTTTTCATAACCTGTGGTACTAATCATTTCTGCATGGCATTCAGAAGGAAGGGCTCAACACTGCCAAAAATTTCTGTGGGGAAAACAAATGATTAATCTTAATAAAACACCTGATGAGTTTTTGGATCTGAACCAAAAGAAAAGCCTCTGTCAATCTACAAAACCATGTCAAGACCTATGCAATTTAGACTATAAAGTTGCCATTGTTTTCCCAGCTGAGTGCCACCTTGGAAATTTGCCAGGGACTTGAGGGCCATATTTATTTGCATAAAATAGAACAGAATGCGGTCACCCCATATTTAATATTTCTGGGCCCTAATTCTGCACCACTGAAGAAGTCATGGAATATTTGCCAATTACTTCAGTGAGAGCAGAACTGGAATTTGGAGTGTCCTGCAGAAAGCAAATGTCCGATAGAGCTGGACAAAACTTTCTTCACCAAAACATTTTCCAAATTTGTGTCAATTCTGGCCAGTTGTATTAGTTGGAGTGGTGGGAAGAAGGTGAATCAGAATTGTTGAAATGGTTCATTTGACGTTTCCAGAATAAAACAGTTTTTGGGGGATAGATTTGCAAGGGGATGTAATGCTACTTTCAAAACTGAGGTGTAGATAGTGGTCCCTTTATACCCCAGCAGTTAGGTGGGAGACCAGGTTTAATTCACTGCTCTAGAGGGAGTTGACCCCAGGTCTCCCATAACCACAGTGAGTGTCCTAACCAGTAGGCTGCTCATAACCTATGGTACAAATAACTTTTGTATGGAATTCAGATGGAAAGAATCAACACTGCTAAGTATATGTGGTTGTATAGGTCTCCGTCTCTCCTGTTGGGAAGCTGTTCTAATTTTTATAAAATTTAAATATTCAGTGGACCAAAGAGTGAGTGACTCTACAGCTTAGTGGTTTGGGGCACTATCACCTTGGAAGGGAAACACTAAATATTTAATTATTTTATAACAAGCGGAACAGCTTCAAAAGGAGAGATGGAGTGACCCACTCCAGAATAGTCAATAACCTGTGGTGAGGATACTCAGACTTCAAGTCCTTACTGCTGAGGTAGGTATTTAAACACAGGTCTCCCACATCTCAGGTCAGTAGTCTAACCATTCAGCTGAAGTGTTTGAGGAGGGGAGGGGGGCACTGTCTCCTTAGTTTTGTGAATCCAACACTTCCTATGCTTTCATTTGAAAAAAATTGTTGGTTAAAGATGAAACATTTGACCAAAAATGAAACATTCCCTGTGGCCTGAAATTTCTTTCTGATTCTTCAACTTTTGCCAAAAAAAATCCCTCCCTCCCCCCAAACTTCAGGGGAGTTAACCCAAAACATTTTTTCAGAACTGCCAACAAACTGAAAAATCAGTTATTCACACAGCTGTAGTCCCAGAATGAAGTCCTCCATCATGCAAGCAGCTTTCTGCCTTGGTCAAAGTATAGAATTTATATGCTTCAACCAGGGCTGGCTCTGGCTTTTTTGCCACCCCAGGCAAAAAAGCCAGGCGCCGCCCACCCCAGAGCGCCGGGGGGAGGGCGGCGAGCCTGCTGCGGCTCCGCTCTCCCCGGCGGCCAGAGCGCGGGGAGAGGGCGGCGAGCCTGCTGCGGCTCCGCTCTCCCCGGCGGCCAGAGCGCGGGGGGAGGGCGGCGAGCCCAGTCGTCGCCTTGCTCTCGGCTGGAGCGCCGTGCCGCCCCCCTCCCAGGTGCCGCCCCAAGCACATGTTTGGTGGGCTGGTGCCTGGAGCCGGCCCTGGCTTCAACCTGAAATTATCACAGACCGCACTTCCATATTCAAGATAAACAGTCATGTGCTGCTTTACACAAGTCTTTGAAATGTATTTGACCTGCAGACTGCACTTTGGCAAATGCTTTGGGTTTATTCTTCTGATGAAAATATTTGTAGTAGGTCTAATCAGACAACTTGACTCTAGTCTATATTTTGCTAAGTTTGCCTTGTTTCACATTAATTAAATCAATGGGCCTACTTCTCAGCCAAGGTATTACTCAAGATGAGTAAAGGTGGTAGGCTCCAGATATTTTTAGTAATAATTCTTCACTTGTAAATCATATGTGAACAGCCACTTGAGAGTATTCAATATCTGAAATGTGAGCTGTGTTGGTTAGTTTCTCATTGGACATATTGGTCACCTGGTATGTCCTTATTTTCTAATTGGATGAACCCATGTGAAAAATTCATTTACTCATTCTACATTTACAGTCATTCCCAATATATGCTTAAAATATAACTTTTAAATTTTGTTGCCATAGGCAGAATTGTAAAAAGCCTTAGAGCTTCTATTTGTTGATATAGGTCAATTATCTTTAGTTATTCTTTGGAGCCAGTGGTTCTAATATATTTTAGAAAGGGGATTTGATTGCAAATCCTAATATTCATCATAGTAGCAGAGTGACTTTTGGGATCATGTTATAGATAGCTTTCTTCTCTTAACTCATTAGCCTCCATCTAGGGAGGGCACCAATGTTAATTATTTATTAATTCAATAAATACTTAAAAGTGTGCTAGACATCATACAGACACTTAAACCGACCCATCACATTATATTGTTGTAAAGACTTAAAATTAGATCTGATTGGAACACTTTTGTGAAAATATGTTGTTTCTTCAAAACCAAAACACAACCATAATTTTCATTCAATGAAGTTGCTGTGAAATGGAATTATAATTCTCTCAAAAGACATACTTTCAATAGTCTTTACTCTGTCATTAATTAATATTGGATATAGAGTAGAATTAATGGTAGATTTCATATAATTCTTTTGTCTCTTGAAGTTTACATATAAGCAAATAACCTTTATGTCATCATCTCCAAGCCATAAATATTCACAAGTAAAAGCTTGGGTGGTAAGTAAAAATAACATGCATAATTTCATTGAAGGGAATGGGGTGAGTGTTTATTTGCATAATTATGTATGAGGTGGACTGAGATGGAACTATTGTGTGACTATGTATTCATAAGACATGTTTTTTATGAAAGATTTATTGAAAAACAGGAATCTAAGTTGTTCATCTAATACAGAAGCTGGTATGGTGAATGCTTATGGGAAAGACATGAGAGAGAGTGAGATACTAATATATCCCTCTCATGGGACACTTACTTCTTGGGGTGTATGATAATAAGCCATAAAGAAAACCCCTGAAAGTACTGTGAGTCTGCTAAGATGAGGGGAGAGGGCAGCAGAAACGATGCAAGACACCTGAAACGAGAGGCTATGTCTCAGTCATACTGCCCATGAAAGTGGTCAGAAGGAAGAAAGGCCATGTGGTCTAGAAATGTGAGATTGTTTGTCCTGTAACTACAGGAATGGTATCAATCTAGATTCTAGATGACCTCTTGCAGAATCTTAGACTAGATATTCTATACAGTTTTGATTTTTTCCCTCTCTATTTATAATAATTCCATTGAATTTGAACATCTGAGTCTTAGATTGGTTTGAGGTTGGGTACATCCTTGAAAAGGGAACTTTCTGACCTCCTGTGAAATGCAATCAGGAAGAACTTGCAGTTCACAGTCAATAAGGGATTGACTAATAAGTACTATCCAGACACTAGCCGTGGTGAGGAGTGGTACAGGGGAAGTCATTTGACTATAAGGAATGGCAGGAGCGGGAGACTTAAAGTAGCTGTCTTCAGTCCCCCATGATATTTCTATAATGTTCTCAGGTCCCCTATAGCCTTTTCTAGACCTTCCGGAAACCTGTTTCTCTTCTCCAAGCCTTTCCAGTTCCTTTGTGCTCCAAAGGTTCCTAGTTCATTGTCTCTTTTCCCAGACCTTTCTAACTCTGTCACACGCTTGGCATCTCCCTTCCCTTTCCTTTTTCTCTCCAACCATTCCCATAGCTGTCTTCCTTTCTTCCAATGACCTCATATGTGTTTTCATGTTAAAATTACTAATTGCACCTCTTCCCCCTCTTCTTCTCATCACAACATCTGCTACACCATCTTGCATATTCCCCAGTGTTGGCTAATGTTACATTCCTGTGGCAGTGCTGCTCATCTGGGCAGGAGACAGTTCCTTTCTTTTACAATGTGATGGCATGTAAGCCAGTGTAGAACTTGGATCTGTCCAAAGTGTTTGGTTTCATAAAAAAATTAGAAGAAATTAAAAATGTATTCCAAACTATGTATTCCATGAACAAACCCTCCCCTTGATGATTAGTGGCTCCACATGTGATTCCCCCACCCCCGCCCTCCACACCACTTCACTCTCAGGCCTGGTTTTTAATTTAAATAGGCCTGGATAATAAAAATTGTCCTATCCCTAACTTTTAAAAAGATAGTTCTATAAGAAAGGAGACTTCCTTGCTCTTCTCTTCTCCAATGCACCCACTGCCTGGGTAGCTCAGTTTGGCTTCCACGGGAACAATTACATTTGGCTTGCTGCCAATGCTCTTGCTGTAGCAGGTTATAGGATCTACTGTGTTTATTCAAATCTGGTTAGCCTACAATTTACAAAGTGAGTAGTTCTAAACTTCAGCAAACTTAAAAGGAAAAGCATGTGCTGTACAACTGGGACTCTTTAATTATTGTTTATTTTGCTAGATCTCTTTTTGTTTCTTTAATTACAAAAATTTATTCTTTTGGGAAATTGAAATGAATAACTCTTTAGAGATTCCTATTAGTATTAAAGCACATAAGTGGGTACTTTCAAGAATACCAAATACAATTAATTTACTTGGCATTAATGCATTCTGAACCGTATGAGATTTTTGAGGATTCACAGATTCATAATTCCAAGGCTAGAAGGGACTTCATTTGATTTCCTATATTACATGTGCCATAGAACTTCCCCAAAATAATTCCCAGTGATGAAGAATCCACCACAACCATTGATAAACTGTTCTAATCATTAATTACCATCACTGTTAAAAAAATGTACACCTTGTACCCAGTCTGAATCTGTCTAGCTTCAACTTCCAGCCACTGGATTGTGTTATACCTTTGTCTGCTACAACAGAGTCAATTATCAAAAGTTTGTTCCCCATGTAGGTACTTACATGCTGTAGTCCTGTCACTCCTTAACATTCTTTTTGTTAAGCTAAATAGAGTAAGCTCCGTGAGTCTATCACTATAAGGTGTGTTTTCTAATCTTTTAGTCATTCTCGTGATTCTTCTCTGAACCCTCTCCAAGATATCAAGATCATTCTTGAATTGTGGGTACCAGAACAGAACACAGTGTTGCACCAGTGTTGCACCAGTGTTACACCAGTGTTACACCAGTTGCACCAGTGCCAAACAGAGGTAAAATAACCTCTCTGCTCCTACTCTAAATGCCCAAGATTGCATTAGCCCTCTAGCCACAGCATTGAATTTGGATGTTGCTTCACCATTCATAGAGGAGGAGAGAGGGCAGAAAGAGACTCATGTTGTCATATTCTATCTAATGGGAGAATCCTAAATACATTTTTTACTTCAAAGTATGTTTAAGTAAGTTTCCCTTAAAACCAATTATCATATGCCTCTATTGGCGCCTTCCTTATTTACATCCTTCTCATTACTGTGATAAATTGCTAAAACTCAAACTGTCATATAAATACTGAGGGAATATTGCTGTTTTTGATTTGTTAAGATAGTGTTTGCAGTCCTGGGTGTTGAGTAATGTATACAGAAGCTATGTTGCATGGTTCAAAAGTCTTAAAAAGTAACGTAGAGAACAAGCAACGTCATCTACCTTTTAACATATGTAATACTTTTTGTCATCTGGATGCATGTCTGATTCTGCTACTTGGGGGAGTGGTGAATATTTCAGATGGTTTGTCAAGAAGCATTTCCTGACCTTATTTTCTCAGCTCTTGCTCCCATTCTGCCTGGTGTGAGACATTCCTTTCCTTAGGTGATGAGTTGATGGAGATAACTTTGACATTAGCACTCTAGAAATTGTACACCAGTTCTTTTCAGAGGCTACATTTGCATTATTTCATCTATCATTACTTAGAGGCACCAGTTTCCTTTCTGAATACTCCTTTTGGGGGAAAGGGAGGAAATAAGTGGGAAAATATTTATTTTTAGCTTGGTTATGTTTTCACACAAATCTTGAAACCAATCATTCTGAGGATTGATCATCTAAAAGTAGAATTTTCCCTAGGTATTCAAATTTGGAAATCCAACACATCCATCAAGGAGACAGTAAAACACATTTCTAAATAAGGGCAAAAGCCCACTCTAAGATCCATTCTACAGATCAAGTTGGTAAGTGCTTGCATATTTATTTGTTGTAAAATATGCTCTTGAAGAAATGAACAGATTCCCTCTGATTTTAAAAGCCAGCAATTCTATCTGTTTTAGAGAAATTGCTCATTATTTTTCACTTTAAGGGGATATCACTAGAGCTGACTGTCTGCAAAAAGACCACAATTTCTGTAATGTATTCATTATTCAAATATCTCATTGATTTCTCTACATATATTTTTGACTGAATTGATTGCATACAGTTCGCTGCAAGTAAGAGTTGTCAACCCTCCAGGATTGTCCTGGAGTCTCCAGGAATTAAAGATTGTGTCATGTGATGAAACCTCCAGGAATACATCCAACCAAAATTGGCAACCCTACTGCAAGTATCTGTGCTTTAGATGTTAACATAAGTCACATGGTATTGTTTCTGTTTCCCTGAGACCCTCAACTTTGCACACCACACTGTCTTCCAAAGAGTCAAATTCCCTTTCTTGTACAGGGAAGAGCTAGCTGGACAAATGCAGGACTGCCTTAGGAGGTGGGGGTGGCGGGCTCGAGATCTATGTGCTGCTGAGGCTGTAGGGGCTGATGGTCTCACTGCTGGGTCTGTGCCTGACCCATTGCAGTGAAGTGCTCTGGGACTGAGAGACACCATGGAGGAAGGAGTCCATGTGAATGCATGTTAGAAAATCTTCCCAGAAAGTAGGGGACTGATCAAGGGAACCTGATGAAATCTACTCAAAGAAGCAGTTTGAGCTATAAGGGAGGCCAATATAGATGGTGATTCCTACAAATGGTTATTTTCATTCTGTATTGGGGTGGGGGGAAGGTATGTCTTGTTTATAGGCAAAGGGGAGCTTGAGCATTTGGGTTCAGCAGTTCTATGGTACTGTTTTGATGTCAGTTTAAGGATACTGGTGGTTACCTAGAAAGTGAAAAATATGGTTTCCCTAGATACAAATACAATCCAACTATATTATGAAACCTTATGAACCAAGAAATTAAAATAGCATGAAAAGCTTATTGTAAATAAGGTGATGAAAGTGTATTTTCATCACAGGTAAAGCAAAAATTTCATGTTCAGTAAATGGTTATATAAAAGGGCGCTTAGGCAACCCCTTTAATTGTTAGGTGTTGAAGACAGCCTCCAACTGCAACTCCAGAAATCATTTAATAGGGAAATTTAAGATCTGACCTTGGTCTCAAGTATAATCTCTGATGATTTGACTTTTATTCCTAATATGATGGAGAACCTCAACTTCTCTTTAAAAAAAGAAATTGGAGGAGCCACAACTCACAGCTATATATTTAATATAGATAGGAGGAAGTAAGAGTAGCCTTTTAGCACAGTTATTATTCTAAGGAATTTAGATAATTTATGTACTCTAAAATGATTCAGTAAAAAGTATTGAAAGAACACTGCACCCTTCTGATTGAATAGAGACATCATTTTTGGTTGTAAAAAAAAAATGTCAAAAAATCCTTAGTGTTTGAATAACTGAAAGAATTTATAACTAGCTGCCAAGAAGTAACAGGAATGACAAATGCTGTTTAATTATTTAGTTAAATATTTGCTTTTCTCATTAGGATTTTTTAGTGTACTTTTGTGATCAAGACTTTTTGTGTACCAAGCTGTTCGTCTCTCAAACACAGTATATATTACCTGAATGTTGGGTATGGCATATTCATATTTGTTGTACATGTAAGATTATTGATTTGGCTTCTGTTTCAATTCTGTAAATAATAGCTTTGAATCATTTATCTTAATTTATTTTATTTTGATTTCTCTGGCATCTATCCAAAACTTTAGCAGTCATGGACAATAAAAATCCCATCATAAAGAATCGATAAATTCTAAAGATTTAGGATCTTACCATAAATCTTCGGTGGATTGTATTGTTTTCTCCAGAAGTTAAGCTTTCTCTCAGGCTCCTAGGAGGTCAGTGTATAGGATATTTGAACTTGAGTGATTTTTCTGATCACACCTCTGTTCTCAAAACAGCTTCTCCTACAGTGGCCTGTTAAAATGCTAAGGTAGATATGCCACCTGCTGCCCTGTCTTTGCTGTAATTGGTGGCCATGTGTTCTTTCTGCTACCTACTATTGCCATTCTGAGTCTTCATGAAACAAAGACACGGCGTCCTTTGTTTTATTTGGATGTCTATTATTCCTCTTATAGGACTGAGTGGCAGAAGTGATTATGAAGTATCACCTTGGTTGATATAGTTGATATCTTGGCAAGTTGCCAATAGGGACGGTCAGAAATTTGACATGTTTTTCCATTGAAAAGTACCAATTGGAAAGTGCAACACTTTATGGAAACATACTGATTTCTGATCGAAGTTCATTTCAAATGAAAAATTGAGAGTGTTGAAACAGTTTCAACATCTTCACAACTGAATACTTTGATTTTTTCCATTTTGAAATTGTTTTTTGTTTAGATTATTTTACATGAAACTTTCAAGTCAAAACTGGAACAAAATATTTTGACGCAACTATTTCTTCCAGAATTTTGTGGGGAATCTTTTTTTAACTCTTGGTATTCCCTGCGAAACAACAAACAAACACCAAGCTCTAGTTACTGGTCAACCTATGATTGGAATTTTAATATGGTGTGTCACTTGCAATCAGGGCCGGCTCTGGCTTTTTTGCAGCCCCAGGCAAAAAAGCCTCCCGCCGCCGCCGCCCCTCCTCCCCCTGCGCAGCAGGAGAGGGTGCCGGGGGGGGGGGAGGGCAGCCGGAGCCCCGGGGGGAGGGCAGTGAGCCCCGGTTGGGGCTCAGCTCTCCCCGGCGGCCGGGGGGAGGACACCGGGAGGGGGAGGACGGCCGGAGCGCGGCCAGAGCCCTGGGAGGAGGGCGGAGTGCCCAGCCGGGGCTCCACTCTCCCCGGCAGCCAGAGCACCGGAGGGAGGGCGGCGAGCCCCAACCGGGGCTCCGCTCTCCCTGGCAGCCAGAGCGCCGGGGGGGAGGGTGGAGTGCCCGGCCAGGGCTCCGCTCTCCCTGGCGGCCAGAGCACCAGAGAGAGGGCAGTGAGCCCGGCTGGGGCACTGCTCTCCCCGGTGGCCAGAGCGCCGGGGTGAGGGCGGAGTGCCCGGCCGGGGCTCCGCTCTCCCCGGTGGCCGGAGCCGGAGCGCCACACCGCCCCGCTCCAGGTGCTGCCCCAAGCACAATCTTGGTGGGCTGGTGCCTGGAGCCGGCCCTGCTTGCAACGGATGTAAGCGGTTGGCATTCTTGTTTTCTTTCTTCTGTTCAAGTTTCTTGACATACAGCCTTCTAAAAACTATTTTGAAACTAACTGTATACTCTAAATCCATGAATGTATTTTGATCCAGTATTTCTTTGCAATGTGTGCATGCTTCTGAAAATAGATGTTTTTATCGTGTCTGACACTCCGCCCCTTGTGCTGGATGTGTGCTTTGTATTGTACTTGACTTGTTATAAATTTACAGGCTAGTGTCTGCCATTTGTTTACCATTATATTCTGTCTTCATGCTTTGCTGCGCACTTTAATTGCATGCACTTCTGTTCTTTAATTTCTTGCTAACACTTTTATTTGGGAGGCATCATTTTCATGAGCAGTAGTCTTGTTTTACCTAGTTATCAGTTATACCTAATGAGTTAGTTTCTAATTAGTCCTGATAACTGTTCAGATTTGAATGATTTATTATGCCGGTTTATAACAATTATGAGTGGTATCACCTGACAGCTGGCTTCTTGTAAAGAAAATATGACTTTCCCAAGAGGCATTGTTGTTTGGATCAAAGTATTCTTGAGGTTTTTCAATGACTTTGTCTTCCAATTTGTGGTTTCCTTCATGCTCCCACTGGAATGCATTGTAGATCACCAGTGCTTTTGGGCATGACACATGTAGCTGCAACCCCTGCTTGTAATTCTCAACCAGATTTCCTTCCAGATTTAGGTGGCTTCATTTTTATTAAAGGTTAAGTTCTGTTTTGACACCATTTTAATAAGGGTGTAACACACAGGGATACTGGTACAAGGCTGATCTTTATTTCCTAGACACAGTCACATGATATGGGTCAGGTTTGCAAAAGGTTGTATACCAGTTACATGGCAGAGGTCACTATTCATTGAGTCCAGTGGCTAATATGATAGAAACATAAAATGTGAATAATACCTTCCAACAACATGTAGATTTGGGGAAAAGCTCCACAGAAATTCTGTGGATTTGGTGGTTACAATGAGAAATCCCTACTGTTTTTACTAAAATATCCTGCTGCTTTCTCTTTTCCCAACTGGTCGCTGAAGCCAGTGTAATTTCAGTGTACTGTATGCTTAAAATATCTCAAAGGGCAAAGCAAAATTAACTCTGTTCATCTAAATGTCTTTTACAATGCCAGGTGGATCAGTCCCACTGCAGTTGTAGCAGATTAGTCATGAATTATTCAATATCAAAATACACATGTGGCAATTGGCTTCTGTTATGCAATATACATAATTCATAAGGCATCTGTTCTATGTTTTCATATTTAAGGGGTACAGAATGGAAAGACAGAATGTGAAATAGAAATATAGGAATGTTTCACTGCACAACACTGTGTGCGTTGCTAACCTGCTCAATAAGGGTTAGGAACAGGACTGTGCATCAAAAAAAACTCATCCAGATTTTTTTTTAAATCCTTTTTGAACAGGAAAACTACCAGTGAAGAATTTCCCCTTGTTACGCATCACTCTTTTCTTTTACTCTCAATTAGGTAGAAAGCTAGGACAGTATCCCTTTTACCAAGGACTTGCCTACACAAGGACACTCAGAAAAGTTAATCCAAATTAACCAAGGGTGTGAATTTAAAGTTCATTACTTAAACTGCATTAAACCCCTGTGTAGACACTCTCATTCATCATTAAGGCCACTTTAATGATGAATGAGTGTTCACACAGGGGTTTAATGCAGTTTAAGTAATGAACTTTAAATTCATGCCCTTGGTTAATTTGGATGAACTTTTCAGAGTTTCCTTTGTACAGAAGCTCTTAGTGTGCCACTTGTAGGACTTTATGAGCAAAACAGGAATCCCAGGATACCAACAAACCCAACTGGTAGTGTTTTTTGTGAAATTTAATGTCCTGGGGACATCCAGGCTGCTCCCTGCATAACTCCGAGGTGGAGTCCTTAGTCCTCATAACTAGAGCAAATTGGGAAAGGTTTACCTATCCCATAAAAAAAATTAGTTCCAAAATTTTTCCTGTCACAAATAGGATGAAAAATTTAAATCTCAAATTTTTGCAGACAAAAAATCCACAAAATTCATTTCAGTTCAGTCAGGATGCTTTGTTTTGATAATTTCAAAATATTACATTTCAATTTCTAAGAGTTTTTTTTACTATAATTCATTTACATTTTAATACACAATCATTTCACACTGGAAAATCATACATTTGTTATGGAAATGTTGATGTCTTCAAAACTTTTTTAATTGAAAAAACTTTCAAAACCAAGACTTTCCTACAAAATATTTGTTTCAATGAATCAACATTTTTTTTCCGTTAGAAAAAACATTCAGTTGAAAAATTCTCAACCAGCTCTACTCATTACCCATGATATGGAATCACCTCTAGAAGCTTGTTTACATGGCCATGCATCTTGGACTATGAGAGTGTGAATAGCAGCATCCATCAGAGTGCTGCACTGTAAGGCTGGGTCTACACTACCGGCCTGATTCGGCGGGTAGAAATCGACCTCTCGGGGATCGATTTATCGCGTTCCGTGGGGACGCGACAATCAATCCCCGAATCGACGCTCTTACTCCACCAGCGGAGGTGGGAGTAAGCGCCGCCGACAGAAAACCGCAGAAGTCGATTTTGCCGCCGTCCTCACAGCGGGGTAAGTCGGCTGCGATACGTCGAATTCAGCTACGTTATTCACGTAGCTGAATTTGCGTATCTTAAATCGACTCCCCCCTGTAGTGTAGATGTACCCTAATTGTCCTGTGCAGATGCTGCTGGGACAAACTGACAGGTACCTGTTCACAATAACATAGTCTTCTTCAAACAGGATTAAGTTAATGGGAACCAGGTATCTTTTTAATTTGCACCCACATTGTCCTCACAGGGCAGATACAGTAGATTGTTTTTGTGTGCTCCAATTCATGCATCCATAGTCTAAACAGCAATAGAGTGTATATATAGCCTAGATGAGCAACATTATAGCCTTAATCAATCTGTTATTGACTTCTTTGGAGTCAGGTTCATCCCTGATTTGCCTGGCTTCAAACCGGAAGGCAGTCTGCTTTCTCCCTTTAAATGGGCAGGTGGTGGATCTAACTTTTAGATGCAGGGATCAGACCCCAAAAGCTACCTCAGTGAAGCATGGAGGTACAAGGTGTGAAGGCTATACACGCTGAAGTACCCCAGGCAGAATACACAGCCTCTAGGAACAGGGAGAGGCACAATGCCTACATCTTATCCCAGTCCTTGGAATTATGACAGCCAAAAGGACCGAAGACCCCCAGACTACCACCAAAGCTAAATATGTAATAGCATAATCTGCCTAAGTATTTACTTAACTATATATTAGTTAATAAAATACAATTAACACTAGAAACAGTGGGAGATTTGGATCAACTCTCTCCCTTCCCCCCCAAACGGACAATATTACTGTGATGGAAATAAGTCACCTCCCACAGGTGAAAAGGAATTCAGGCAGCTGGGGTGGTACAGTAGTTTATAAATTCAACTGTGAATGTTTGGAGCGGCAAGTGGACACTCGTATAACTCCAAACAGCACTGTTTCCCAAAAGGCTTCAGAATCTCAGCAGTACTGAGAGCACATCCCACAAGTGGAAATAGGCTGACCAGATAGCAAGTGTCAAAAATCAGGACAGGAGGTGGTGGTGGGGGGGGGTAATAGGCACCTATGTGAGAAAAAGACCCAAAAATCGGGACTGTCCCTATACAATCGGGACATCTGGTCACCCTAAGTGGAAATTAGAAGCCACCTAAGAGAATAAAGTTATTAAGGACTTGCCCCTACAAGTGAGACCACTATGTCCCCTATGTCCTTGGGTAGCATCACTCTGGAAAAAAAATCTAAGTTAGATTTGACTGTAGGCAAAGCCTTTCAAGAACAAATTCTAAGTGGTTAATGGGAAAACAATTTCTAATTGAGCTGGGGTTCGGGCAGGAGAGATAAGCTCCTTCAATCGACACAAGACCCAATGATCTTTCTGTGAAGTCATTCATTCAAACCAAATTGCTTCAATGGGAATTTTGTTGATTTTTCTACACTATTTTCTTCAGACAGTTACAGCAATCAGGATTATTGAGCTTCAGTGAGACGAAATCTGTTACTCATGAAGTTGATAGGAAACTTGTTTCCTTAATGATATTCACTGCAGTGCTGCAAACCTAGTAAGGCCATCACATGGAAAAGCAATCCCAAATACACTTCATTTAGAGTCAATGGCAATAATTGAATGATTTTACAAATGTTTATGAAAACATTTGAAATTTAACCATTTGACATATGTATATTATTGTTAAGGCTGGATCCCCACTTTGAACTTTAGGGTACAAATGTAGGGGCCTGCATGAAAACTTCTAAGCTTAACTACCAGCTTAGCTTTGGTTTGGCTGCCACCATTTTAATGGATTTCATTTCTGGGAAACCTTGAAAAAACCTTCACCAAATTTCTGGTGAAAAAAGATCCAAACCCCTTGGATCTTAAAACAAGGAAAAATCAATCAGGTTCTTAAAAAGAAGGCTTTTAATTAAAGAAAAAGGTAAAAATTATCTCTGTAAAATCAGTATGGAAATTAACCTTACAGGGTAATCAAACTTAAAGAGCTCAGAGGACTCCCCTCTAGTCTCAGGTTTAAAGTACGGCAAACAAAGATAAACACTTTAGTAAAAGGTACATTTACAAGTTGAGAAAAACAAAGGAAAACTAAGACGCCTTGCCTGGCTATTTACTTACAAGTTTGAAATAGGAGAGACTTGCTTAGAAAGATGTGGAGAACCTGGATTGATGTCTGGTCCCTCTCAGTCCCGAGAACGAACACACTCCCAAACAAAAGACACAAACAAAAGCCTTCCCCCCCAAGATTTGAAAGTATCTTGTCCCCTTATTGGTCCTTTAGGTCAGATGCCAGCCAGGTTACCTGAGCTTCTTAACCCTTTACAGGGAAAAGGATTACAGAAAAATTACATCAGCATGCTTCTAAGAGTGCCAAGAAGGACAATTTTTAAAAAAGAAAATTATTAAAAAGAAATTGACAAGCGGTGGCTTTTTTTAACCCTTTCACTGTTATGATAAATGTAATATTAGTATGTAGTGTACCCACTCAGCACCTAAGCATACCTGGAATGTTTAGTGTGAGGCAAGTTGTTAATTAAAAATCTCCAGTGTATTATTCAGATCACAGTAACCACAATACCTAGAGTTCCCTTTGTGCTATCTCAATTCTTTAATTTCTAGTTATAAGTAAAGTGAATTTCTTTGATTACTAGAAATTGTAGGTATCGTAAGGCTTGTGAAAAGTTTTGTATACCTAAATAACCAATTTTTCTGCTGTTCTTTCTCCTTTACCAGCACACATATTTCATTAATATGATTTTGCAGTGTGATCTTCAAATAAAAGGAACTAAAATTAATTAATATTCAGCATAGCTGAAGGAAGGGTGGTTTAATCCCATCTTTTGTTACACCGTTACCCTTTCATGGGCTCAAGGTATAACCCAGTTAATTTAGGTACCCCAACCCTTATGCAGTTCCTAGGGCTCAGGGTATAATTTTCTGTGGATTTGCTGGGCCTTTTACCAGTGAAAGAGCCTTACAAAGTAATATACTTAACCTCCCTTTATTAACAGTTACCAAAACAGAATACACACACTAAGCATACAATAATCACTACTCATTAAGGCAGATGAACTTTTTCTGGTCACCAGTCAGGATCCGGTCATCCAGGGCTCCAGCTTCTGCACGGTATGATTGGCAGGGTGTTGAGGTCTGGCAGCTCTGATCTTGGGCTGTTTCTTGGAGTTAGGTTACAAAAAACTTCCTTTTGGTCCCCAGTTTATATAGTTAAACTTCCATCCTGCTTAGCTGTACTTTAACGAGTCATTTTAAACCAAAGTACTGCAAACCGTATTTTTCACCAATCCTACCCCATTACGAAACAATTCTTTGCCCAGTCAGACCCCACCACTTTAGTTGATTTAAGTCTTGCAAAATTAGTTATGCAACAGACAGTCAATGAAAGAATCAGACAGGGACCATACAGATAAACAATAGAATTGGGAACCATAAAGGCAAAGCAATAGAAGTATAGATTTCACAATCACAACTGTGGGTAAGTGATTTCTTGTCAGACAGAATGCTATCAAACAAAGTTTTCTTTAAAGTCCTTAAAGAAACAGACCTTATCTGGTGATGTGGGTACTATTAGGAGAGAAGAGCCTTCTTAACAGCCTGATATTACATTGTTTTGATGTAATTTAGATGGACTGTGAGGATGTGACTCTCTGTTTCTTAGCTCTTGGCTGCTGCTGTCCTAATATGGCAGCTGCTGCTTACTGTAGAAAAAGACATCAGACCTTATACTTTATACTCCACTAATCACGGAGGCTAAAACAGCCTTTGGCATAATTTGGAGCACCTTCAGGACTCTCTAAATTATGCTGCAATGCCTAAGGATCTGACAGCAACATGCACTCTACCCAGAGCTCCTCCCTATTTTATCTCGTCTCTTACACCAAGGGTAGAAGAGTGAAAGAACAGAGCTGGCTACTCTGGTTCTGTGCTACCTGAGGATTCCCAGTGACAGGGAGAAGCCTCAGCTGCCACTTTAAGACAGCTTTACCACCATAAAGCATCTTGGGCCAGGGCCTAGGAATATGCAGAACACAATGGGCTCACAGCTAAACTACTGACCTTACTCTGTGTAGTGACAATAAAAACAGAGCCACCATAACGGATTTACACAATTCTCATTCTTAATATAACGAAGCCTTCCGAGGGAAACGGTGGGGGCGAAGGACCTGTCTGGTTTTAAGATTAAGCTAGATAAGTTTATGGAGGGAATGGTTTAATGGGATAACATGATTCTAGTCAAATGAACAGCGTGCCATCGCTAGTAAATAGTATCAATGGCCAATGAGGGTCTGGCTGGAGAATCTTGCCTACATGCTCGGGGTTCTACTGATCGCCATATTTGGGGTCGGGAAGGAATTTTCCTCCAGGGTAGATTGGCAGAGGCCCTGGAGGTTTTTCGCCTTCCTCCGCAGCATGGGGCAGGGGTCGCTAGCTGGAGGATTCTCTGCTACTTGAAGTCTCTAAACCACAGGATTTGGGGACTTCAATAGCAGAGTCAAGGGAAAGGGGTTGGGACGGCTTTGTGGCCCGCATCATGCGGGAGGTCAGACTAGATGATCATAATGGTCCCTTCTGACCTTAAAGTCTATGAGTCTATGAAGTGGATGACCAAACTTTATATACCATTGGCTCTTTATCAACTAAGAAACATGTCCTACTAAGAGGCCTATAGACTTTTCTGACCCCACCAGCAAAGTCCTTTGGAAACTTTGTTGGCGTCCCATGTTTTTAAATGCTTACCTCAAATTTCAACCCTCAAAAGGGCCTTTCAATTTATAATAGATACCAAGTATTTCTTCAGCTGTCAGAAGATTTTTTTTTCATTTTGCAGATGAAGAGAGGAAATGGCAAACACTAAAGATCTGCCATTTCTGCTGTTGTTTCTCTTCAACCCTGAAAAAAGCTGTTCTTTATTTAGTTGTCATACCTCAAATCTAGTCACCCCTACTTCAAACCCGAAAAGGCCTTTTTCATTTTATTTTTCAGATGTTTTAACATATCCATACAGACATAGTCAAATACAATGTCAAAGAAAACACAGCCAGAATACAGACTTAACAATAACATAGTATGAAATATTTATGGAGAAATACTCTTGAGCATTATAAGATAAATAGTTCCGTAACAACTACTCCCACCCCAAAAAATAGATGCATCAGAAGCCCAATCTACCTGGAGTCAGTTTGTAATGCTCTTATGAAAGACCATCTGTCTTCACAATTGGATCTTGACCTCTACAGATTGTCAGTATTTTTCCATGAGGGTTGTGTTGCTTATCTCAGTTAGCCAATCAAAGAATGTTGGGGTAATAACAGATTTCCATTTTTGTAAAATGGCTCTTTTGGCCACTATAAACACAGCAGCAATCCCTTTCCTGGCATTACTCCAACAGAGTAGATCTTCTAGAAAGCCCAAAACACAAAGGCTTGATGTAGGGGAAACTTCTATCCAATCACATTAGAGCATCACGTGCTTCCTTCCAGAATGTGCATACTTTGACATTCAAAGGCTATCTGAGACAGGATTACATTGGAGGTGTCACATGTCCAACATTTACTATGTACATCAAGTCCAGCTTTATGCAATCACTTCAGGAGGCCAATGATAACGATTTAGAATTTCTTTCTGAAAGAAACACAAAAACAGGAAGTGGATGGTGTGTGAATACTGTGCCAGATATTAGCCCAGCTTTTGGAGGAAATTGAGCTGTTTAGTCCATTCTCCTATTTTTCTTTTATGGTATTAGTCAATAGGATAAATCAAGGAGTTGAGCTATTTACATGCGTTCACCAAAAACATTTTGGGGATCATATTTTTTAAGGAGCACTTTAAGTGGAATATTATTTGTGGGCTGCCAAATTTCCCCAGCTCCTTCAAAATGTAGAGTCAAATCTTATTGTAGAAAGGACCTTGCTTTATTGGTAGCTGTTATTTATCATGAAAATATGTGAAGGAGGATAAAGTTGTCTGTTCCGGAATCTTTTATGGTTAATATGCTCTTGGTTAGCCAAGAGGATTTGAGTTTCAAGATATTAGGACATTTAAATTGGGGATTATTCCAGATTGGCATGGAAATTGGTAAGATTAGCAGTACTAATGGACTTGATTTTCTGAAAAACACTCCAAGAGGAGGCAAATGTGTTTTTCTTTAAAAATGCAGGCAGATGTTTTAAAAATGGAAGTTCAAAGAGAAAGCCAAAAGGGGTTCACTATTTTTTTTCTTCAATGTCAAGCCATATTGCAGTTTGGGAAGAGTTGATGATACAGAACCATTTTGTTAAAAATCTTAACTGAAAATCCAGGTGATATAAAAACAAATTAGGTCATTGCACCCGCCATCCCATTTGGCAATGATTCTTAAGTATTTTATCGGATAACTCTAGTGTCTTCATATTCCAGAAGAATTGTTGTACAACTCTCTTTATTCCTGTGAAAGTTGAAGCAGGAAATTTAAGTGAAATTAAGATAAACATACACATTAATCTTGGTCCTACATTCAGTTTAATAGCTTCTACCTTCCCCTTAACTATATTGGCAGTGAATGTCATTTCTCCATGTCTTATGTCATTTCTCTGAGTATGACATCCATGTTTGCAGATACTATCTTTGATAAATCAGAACATAACCTACTTACCTACATATCAGGGTATCTCTTTGCATGAATGAAAGGAGAATGACTGATTGATTGTATTTGACATGGATTTGGTCTATGAGAAATATCCATCACTTGTCACTTGTTGCTGTTTATCTGAAATCCTAATCTCTCACCAAAGTACTTTACTGCAGATAGTAGTTGTGGAAGTGAGGAAGAGGGATTTTTGAGAGTGAGCAGAATGTCCTCCACATCCTTCAACTCTTTATCCTGGATGGTAATGCCATCAATGGAGGATCTCTATCTGCTAGCGGTTCCATGACTATATCAAATAGTAGAAGTAATTGAGGGTATTCTTTACATGTTCCTTGATTTTAACTGAAAAATAGAGGAGATAACCCCTTTGTCAGAACAGAAGGAAAGAGTGGTTGTAAATAATATCAATCCAGGTCAAAAATGTAGGTCCAAATCCTAATTGTCTCAGGATTGCTTGTAGTTATGGCCCTTACATTCGATCAAAGGTCTTTTAAGTAACTAACAATAGGATAGTAGCTGGAGCATCAGTTGTTTCTACCCAGCAGATTAAGTGGGATATCTTCTGAGTATTATCGGCTGCTAATCTGCCAGAAATAAAATCCACTGGGTCCACATGAATGAATGATGGCACAATGTTGTTTAAGCATGAAGCAAGGCCCTTGTCAAGATTTTATAATCTGTGTCAATTGCCACGAATGTTCTTGTCCTATTTTAGACGAGGTTAATTAATATCATCCTCATGTCCCGTGACACTATTTCTTTTGTAAACATTTCATTATAGACTTCTAACAGTACTAACTGATTGATAAATGTCTTACACCATTCTGCTGGAAAGCTATCATGCCCAGGCACTTTGCCAGAGTTGAGTGAGCCAATTGCCTGCTTAACTTCTAGTCAAGAGAGATCTTCATCCATATAATTTACCTGAGGTACCGAGAATGTATTTAGGGTCAAATAGATTCTTTACCTCTACTAAGCATGCATTCAGTCTGAGTGGACATCCATTCATTGTATTTGTATTTTGCAGATGAGAGACTGCAGTAGCTCATTATTCTGAGTGTCTTTATGGTGTGTGTTTTTTTTTGTTTTTTTTTTTTTTTTTTAATTTAGTAACCACCTCTGCTAAAGAATTTATTCCTATTCTTCTTCGTTTCAGATGTGAATTTTGTGCATTCTCCCCTTAAGATAGCCTTCAGTGCTTCCCATAAAGTTGTAGTATAGGAGACTATTTGGTTTTTTTTCCTTCAAGAAGCTGATAATGAACGTTTCAATCATCTGAAGAAATTTAGGGTCCCTAAGCAGACGTGTGTTTAACTTCTATCTTGAGGATCTTGTAGCACTATTACCAGTATCTGCATGAAAAGAAATTAGAGTATGATCAGAGATGATGATATTACCAGCCTCTGCCTCCAGACGTGCAAGAGCTAGGACTTCAGCTATCATAAAAATATCTAATCTGGAGTAGGAGACATGAGTTATGAGGATCTATAATTACACTTCATAGGATGCTTTAGTCTCCTAATGTCCACTAGTCCAATATCCTCCAGCAGGGGTAATGGATGGTTTTGCAAAGGCCTGAGATTTTTGCCTAGAACCTTGAGATTTGTCTATGATATCATCCATGACAGCATTACAATCTCCTCCTAAAACCACTGGACCATCAGCTCCATTGGAAATAATGTCAGTTATTTCTGCAATAAAGGGTGCATTCCTACCACTAGAATTACATACACTCCCCAAAATTAATCTTAGTGTTGAAAATGTCTTCTATTATTATGTATCTGCCCTCTGGATCTAAACATGATTGAATAAATTGAAAAGTTACACTCTTTTGTGCTTTGGTATCACTATTCCCTTGCTTCTGGAGTTGAAAGAGTGATATTCATGTCCCTTCCACAGTTTAATTCTTCCGGCATCTTCATTCCTTACTTGGGTCTCCTGAAGAACAGCTATATGACATCTATCTGATTTTCAGTGCCTCAAAGTGCCTCTCCATGCAAAAAGAAAGAAAAACAAAACAAAACATACACTACCTAAATTACCCTTAATATCACAGATTTCTAGTATGGGCACATTCAGATCCCAGATGGCATACACCTGCGCCCACCTTCCCTCTCCACAAGCACAATATGAATTAATTAGGAATCTGCCAGAAATATACCTATATTTAACAAAATACCTATATGTGTCAAAGTATATAAATGAATGAAACCTGTTGTTTCATAGATATGAATGCATAAGAAATAATATGTAGTATATAAATGCTAATATTCACATGGTATATAAATATTTATACCCATAGACTAATGAAAAAAGTAAATATGAAGTGACATAAATGATGATGTGTGTGGAAATAAATATGAATATATTACCATACATATTATAAATATATAAGATTTTCATATGAATAGAAGCATAAAACCGCACAAGTATCCATATAAAGAGAGATAGGTAGTCACAAATAGCATGCAAGTAAATAGTTATGAATATATTAGCATCATAGAAGATTAGGGTTGGAGGAGACCTCAGGAGGTCATCTAGTCCAACACCCTGCTCAAGGTAGGACCAGCACCAAATAATGTATATATCATATATATCTAATAAACATCTAGACATACATATAGCCATATAAGTAGAAATAAACAGGTAAGAGTAATATAGTTATGAATATATAGATATACGCATATTGGCTTATCAATATACTGAAAGTATTAATTATCAAGCTATACTAAATATCTTGTCTAACAGTACTAATTACAGCCTATAAAACTATTAAATATCAAACATCAAATATGTACATGAGTTACCTGGTTTTCCCAATCATGAGTCCTTTTCTTCAGGGCTTATATTCTTCATTTTCTTTTCCTTTATGAGAGGATGATGCCTTACCCTTAGTGAGATTCGGTCTCAATTCCTGTAGTGCTTGCCAAGCATCTGATGGGGTATTGAAGTATTTCACAGAGTCTGTCAGTTTCATTATGAAGATCACAGGATATTTGAGGTTGTATTTAATATCTGATCCCCTGAGAATTCGTTTGTTGGCATTAAATGCTGCTTTCTTCTTCCTTAAATTGGCAGAGAAATCGGGATACAAAGAAAATTTAAAATCCTTATACTTAAGAGTTCCTTTTTGCCTAGCAGCAGATACCAGCTTAACTTTGTCATTAAATGTTAGCAATTTAAACATGATGGGTCTGGGTTATTATTGTTCTCTCTCCTTCTGGCCCCTGCCACTCGACGAGCCCTTTTAATCTCCAGGGGAGGCAAACTGGGATCCAATCCCAGTACCTTAGAGTGTGTGTTGTGGAGAAAGCTACAATGGTTTTTTTTTTTCCTTCCAGCCCTTCAGGGACCCCCAGTAACTGCAAATTATTCCTGCATGATCTGTTTTCAAGATCTCCTTGTTTCTTCTCAAGCTTGGTTAGTCTTTCCCTGAAGGGGACATTCTCCATTTTAACCTTCTTCAATTCTATGGCAGTTTTTCATAGTTTGTTATCTAAGTAGGTTAAACAAACTTTGATTTTTCCCACATCTTTAGAGTCCATGTATATCTTGAGATAAAAGATTAAATTTGGTAGCTGAAGTCCTTCATAGCTGCAAAGTTCTGCGTGAGAGACTGCTGGGGTCCCTCAGCCTTACCTTTCTTTGGAGACTCAGTCTTTGGGTTGTCTGGTGTTCCTATTTTTCCCAGCAGGATCCATAATAGCACAACCAAAAGGACTCCCCTGATTTAATTAGTAAATTTCTGACAGAAACTTATCATTTAGATACCTGGGAGCCCCACATTGTTAAGAATTAGTTGGGGGTGGAGGGGGAAGGGAGAGGAGACTGGGTCAGGCATCTATCTTCTCTACAACGTCACATTTCCCCCTTCTCCCTTTTACATTTTTTAATACATATAAAAGAATTAATTTATCATGACTGGTTTTCAGTATAAAAACTGCAATTAGATGCCTGGCAATTGGATATGCAGTAGAATTGCAGTGAAATATCACCTTCCCCATGCTTAAAATTGAGAGGAAGAGAACCTTCAAATTTTGCTAGTGAGTGTTGTAGAGACTCTCATTTTTTGTTTATACAAAATAGGCCTCTTTCTGCACTCCATTCTATGCCATTGATTTTAAACACACCTGTTTAAACAGAGTTACGCAGGCATAAAACTGCTGTGAGAGTATCAGAACCAACATTTCTAAAAGGCTTAACATAAAATGAAAGCCTAACAAAAATTGACCTTGATAAGCATGAACAATTACCACTGACATAGATGGAAATAGCATCCACCTTTCAGGTGCAGTAGATGGTTCTTAGTTTCAGACTCTGATCTAAGCTAGCCTATAGGGAAACTAATCCACAGGATCCAACAGAACATCAATCTCACTCTAATACGAGTTTTTTTTTTTCTCTTAAGGGGGAGGTGAGGCAAGCCCAAAGCTGCTAGTGACATCAATGAGAGCGGGAACAATGCACCATAAATAGAACTTTTAAAGGTCAAATGCACAGATATTTTTATAAAAATCACTAAAACTCTCCTATGAGGTTCCAAAAGAGTAAATAAAGAAATAACCACTGTATTTTTTAAAAAATAATATATTTTAACAGAAATTGTAAACAACTGCAGCCTACTTAATTTGATTTCCTTGAAAGTATCTTTGTAAGGTGCTTAGATACCATGGTGAGGAGCATAATACAAGTACTTAGACAGGGGACACAATGTTCCTACAATCCATTCACGGGGATTTTGTTCACCATTAGGGCGGTAGTACAATCCTCCATCAGATTCTCTCCTTTTGAACTGTTATACAGGTGATTGTCTCAAGGAATATTAGACATCCTGCCTGAGGGTTGAGAAGAGAAGAATCCGAAGGCAATGGGAACAATTGGGTATGTAACATAGTTCCAGGAGCACCTCAAGAGGCTGGGAGTTTTTGCTTTTGAAAACCTGCCGGGGCAGCAGGTGAGAAAACAAACTTACAACAAGGGTGCATGTCTACGGATCTTCCAACCCCGGAGGACTGAGCTCTATTATTGCTTCCCAGCATGGAATCCATAATGCTAACCAGATGGCAAGCATTTTTTTGAAGTGGTTTGTTAGGTTGGTCCTGTGGATTACAAAATCTGCTGCTAGGGAGGTGGGAAAAAACTGGGTTTTACCATGTGAACTTGCTTAATTCTTGGAAAACCAGAGAAGGGATGTTAACTCCAGAGCTGGAGCTGGGTCGTCAAGCCACCCATTCATCAAGAGTCAGCACAAATGCAGCAAACTCCTGTCTGAACAAAGAGGTCAGGTTTTAAATCTCATTGATATCTTTCCAAACATATTCTCCTCTGCACCTGGCTGGATCCAGCTGATTATACCATCACATCATGAGTCCTGGGACCGCAGGTTAGAGAGACGCCTCATACTTGATCTCTGAAGATTTGGGAGATCATCCAGGATGAGTTGCAAGCTACCCTGGATGTAGGGCTAGCTGAGGAGTCCCAAAGAGTTTGGCAAAGTCCCATCATTCTTGTCCCAAAGCCTGATAATTCAATGCACTTTGGTATAGATTTCAGAAAAGTTTGATGCAGTCTCAAAGTTTGACACACATTTGATGCCATGAATGGATGAGCTATTAGAACATCTAGGGTCTACCAAATATAGCAGTACTATAGATCTTACAAAAAGATACCTGTATCACTTGCATTACAAGACAAAATGGCCTTCTTGAAGCCCTTAGGGCTCTTCCACTTCAGAACAATGCCTTTCAGCTTACTTGGGGCAGCCACAACTTTTCAACTGTTAATGGATATGGTGCTCAGGCTCATCAGTGGGATGATGCTGCATATCTGAATGCTATCATTATGAACCTTCAATAAGTCCTTGACTAAAGCAGGTTGCAAGGCCAAATGAAAATTGGTGAATAAAAAATGACTTATCTGGTTTACAACATGTAAGAAGACCAACTTAGGCCACTAGTTAGCATAGTGCAGGCATGTCCATATTAAACAGAAGCTACTATAGTTAGATATCTTTAAATCAGCAGGTCCAGATAAACTTGTATCCTAGAAGTTTAAAAGATCTAACTGAGGTGCTCCCTGGACGGTTAATGATTAATTTCAATAAGTCTTGGAGCACCATGAAAGTTCCAGAAAACTAATGCTGTGCCAATATTTTGACGGGGTGAACGGAATGACCTGGGTAATTATAGGCCTGTCAATCTGACTTAAATCTTGGGCAAGATAGTGGATCAGTGGATACAAAACTGTAAATTAATATAGAATTAGAGGGTAATATAATTAATAAGAACAGGAGTACTTGTGGCACCTTAGAGACTAACAAATTTATTAGAGCATAAGCTTTCGTGGACTACAGCCCACTTCTTCGGATGCAT